>NC_092215.1:157627-159285 GCF_043381705.1 Parasteatoda tepidariorum
TGAGATAACAAGTTTTCTATAATATTTAAATTACCAGTAATAATATGTTTATGATGTTTATCAACAAAATCAAAATATTTCTCTTCCTCACAGTGACATTCATAATCGGATATATTACTACTCCCTAAATTTTTGCTTATATCATTATAATTAAATATAGTTCTACCAGGAGATTTATTATATTTAAAGCTTTTAATTATGTTAAAATCTTTTAATGGAAATGGCTTTTTTTCGGATTTTTTTATTTCCCCCCCAGTTGTTTGTTATTTTTATTTATTATTATTTTTCTTTTTCCCCATTTCTTCATATGTCTGTAATTTTCCTTTGTTTTATCTTCTTTTTGAACCGAAGAGCCATTACATTATGACCACCCTCCATCTATAACAATGGGCTCTCGCCCAGGTTTTCATGTTTTCTCAGCCAGGATCAATGTTTGCATGGGCACATTAGGACCCATCATTAATCCTCATAGTACAATTCCTGACGTCTGTAAGCTACTTGAACATAATTGCAGACCAGGTTCACCCATTCATGGCAACAGTTTTTCCTGCGAGGGAAGGTGTTTACCAACAGGATAATGCACCATGTCATAAGGGTCAAATTGTCATGGATTGGTTCGAAGAATATTCCAGTGACTTTCAAGTCATGTCTTGCCCCCCAAATTCACCTGACCTTAATCCAATAGAGCATTTGTGGTCCTACTTGGAAAACCAAATTCGTGCTGCCACGCTACGCCCTCGCAATGTGAGGGAATTGCCGGACCAGTTGGTGAGTGCTTGGTACCAGATACCTCAGACTACCTATCAGTGGAATCAGTGGCCTTGTGGAATCAGTGCCACGGCGGGTGCCAGCAGTTTTGAGGGCTGAAGGTGGTCCTACATGTTATTAGCAGGGTGGAACTCGGAATGATCCTCTCTTATTAACATTATCTTTATTAAATGTCTTAAATAATTAAATGTCTTAAATAATTAACATATGGAAATTAAAATGCAAAATAACAATATGAAAAGGAAAAATAAGATTCACCGTGAGATTTCGAATGCTTCGCATGAATTTTGTTCGAAATTGTGTTTCGGTGAATTCCGAACTTTTTTGACGCTCTCCAAACGGATAAACCATTTTTTACTACTGCCAAACATTTTTCTAACGCTTCTTTGATGTAGTAATAACAATAATTTTTTGCTCCAGGCTCTCTGTTATAAGTCACCCCAGGGTGCATTTTTTAATTAATTATTAAATAACATTATAATAATTAAAAACAAAAAATTATGCATGATTTGTAACCTCAATTGATAAGACTTATAAAGTATAACCTACCTTCCTGGCCAGGATAACTAAAACTTTTTCAACAGAGCAAACTTTCCAGCCTCCGATTTTGCGACGTTAAAAATTTGACACTGTTTGTAACTTGGGCTCTCAATTTTCCAAGAACGATGATGTTTACATTGCCAGTTCTTGGTAAACCATTAGTTCGTAATGTTGACAACTCAAATCAGTTGATACTGAGCTTAAAAAAAATACCCCTAGGTGCCACGACGCAAAAATTGAAAAAATGGCAGTTTGCACAAAGTCACCCCATGTGACGGTATATAAGTATATTAGTTTCATCCAGATTTGGCTGGTTTAAACCAATGGGGTTAGGTTAAGCTATATATATA
>NC_092215.1:159296-224968 GCF_043381705.1 Parasteatoda tepidariorum
TATATATATATATGAAACGTTTTTCTTTTTTTATATATATTTTACATGACTACTTTTAACTTGGCAAGATCAATTTTTTGAACATATTTTTTTTTTTAATTTTCAGTTTAATTGTTAAAGTGAATCTGTCTTACTATAAATAAACATAAATATGTTATTTTTAAACGTTTAAATCCTGAAAAAAATATCTCTGTAGAACAAATTAATGTGGTTAGTTAATTAGTTTTGAGTTAGTTAATGTCTCTAAAACTGCTTCACCAATGCTAGAAAAACGATAAAAGTTCGTTTGAAATAGTTTATTAAAATTTTACATTTTGCCTAATTTTACCTTTTAATACGTATGTTCTGATCTAAACTAATGTACTCTTCCTAACAATTAAATAAAAAAAATTTTCCTGTCTAAAATTTTAGAATGTGAAGTTTGCAGCCATAATTTTACTTATGTTACAGAATGATTCAGTGGCGAATGGGTGTTTTAAATAAATAAACCACATTTAATAACAAACAAATTTAATAAACAATAAAACGATATGATACGAAATTGGGCTCGTAAATGAGCCATCTAGTTAAATCCATTGCCTGCCACATAAGTGATTACAGAATTATTGTGAGTGATTACAACGCCCTCTTCTGGTTAGGCAGGAATTCGTAACACTTCCCACCTGAACTCTTTTGAGTTCCCTTACCATAAATTTGCATAACAAAATTTTTTCAAGAATATTAGTTAAAATATATAATATAACATTTATTCTTATCAGTAATTTACAATAATAATAATTAAAAGAATGTTCAATAATTAAGATAGCATTATAAAACAATCAATTATTACGTATGCATATTTTCAAAATATTTTTTTTTACACATTACAATGAACATTTTTGTTTAAGGGTTAATTTCTAAATTATTTACAAGTTGAACTGAGCGTCTTATATCTCCTTGTTTTTATCAAATGAGAACGAATGTTCCCATCTCGTCCCTGATACACTTCCGAAATTCTTCCCAGCATCCACATATTTCTGGGATGACGCTCATCATTGATTAAAACAATATCATTTATCTTAAATGATGTTATCTTGCCTGGTGGTGAAGAAATGTAAGCAGATCTTAGATGTAGTAAATATTCCCTCCTCCACCGGTTCTTGAAATGATCCAAAAGTGTTCGTTGGTATTTATACCTTTTAGTTAATGAATCTCTATTTACAATCAAATCATTAGATTTATACTCAACAACAGGTAAAGACATTAATCTTTTTCCAACTAAAAAATGAGAAGGTGTAAGTGGAGAAAGTTCCGAGGTACAGATACGTTACGATAGATACGTACTAGGCCTAAAATTTATCATGGCTTCAATTTCCAAAAAGAGAGTTTCTAATTCTTTTAAGAGTTAGGGAAGATTTACCAATAATTTTCTTTAACAAGTTTTAACCATACGTATCTGTCGCTCCCAGAAACCTCCCCACCATGGATTTTTTTCAACAATAAATTACCAAGCAATATTTTTAGATGCAAACATATTTTTTTACCTGAGGATCATTAATTTGCTTCCACCATTTTTTTAGTCCACTTTTTGCCATTTTAAAAACTTTCGCATTATCTGAGTACAAATTTGAACACAGTCCTCTACGAGAAATAAATCTTCTTAAGCCCAATAAGAAAGAATCAGTATTCATATTAATAACTAGCTCTAAATACACAGCTCTAGTGACTGCACGGGTAAATATTAACAAATAACACTTATTACTACAATCAATAACAAAAAAAGGTCCAGCGAAATCTACACCAGAAGCATCAAAAGGAGGTTGTTCTCTAATTCTGTCAGGTGGTAACGGAGCTACCACTTGAGTACCTGGTTTTACCTTATAACGTCTGCATATTAAACAGTTTCTCAAAATCTTTTTAACAAATTGTTTAACTTTTAATATCCAATATTGTTCTCTTAATTGAGTTAAAGTAGAATCTACACCTAAATGACCCATTTTAACATGATCATCTAATATAACTAATTCAACAAATTTATCGTTAGAAGGAAGCAGTACAGGATGTTTTGTTTTCACATCATCGCTTGAGAACTGCAAACGTCCCTGTAAAAATAAAAGATTATNCGCTAAAAGGGTATTGTGCCCCGGGCGCGAGTTAAGCTCGCTACGCCACTGCTTATAACGTCTGCATATTAAACAGTTTCTCAAAACCTTTTTAACAAATTGTTTAACTTTTAATATCCAATATTGTTCTCTTAATTGAGTTAAAGTAGAATCTATACCTAAATGACCCATTTTAACATGAGCATCTAATATAACTAATTCAACAAATTTATCGTTAGAAGGAAGCTGTACAAGATGTTTTGTTTTCACATCATCGCTTGAGAACTGCAAACGTCCCTGTAAAAAAAAAATTATCATCATTAAGTTTACAACTGAGATTGAATATTCTTGAATTTTTACTCAAAGTATTTTGAGGGAGAAGTTGTTAGATTTCACTCTCGTAATGCAAGAGTTGAACAGTTTTAATCCAGGTAAGCAAAGCATTCTGAAGTTCAGAAGCACTAATAGGTCCTTTCAACTTCGAAGAATCTGGCTTGGCATTATGGGAAAACCTTTTTACCCCAGCAGTCACTCTCAAAAGCCTAGTAAGATTGCTATGTTTGTTGACATCAATACACTTTGTAAAAGAAAGGTCAGAAGTCTTGTAATGAGTCACAGTGTTCACCGCAACAGCTCGTTGTTCGTTCTTCACCACTTCGCTATTGTCATCAGGATGGTTGCTAACATTTACTACAGGCCACAAGTTGACTGGATGGGGCAATCAAACTGGTCCAGACCACCACAGGGAACTCGACACGATTTTAGCTGCGGATTCTCCTCTAGTGATAAAATCAGCAGGATTTTCCGCACCGCTACAATGGTTCCAACACTCTGGAAGTGTCTGCACTTCTGCCACTCGATTAGACACAAATGGGTACCAAAGTTTTGAAGATCCTCTCACCCAGTGAAGAACAATTTTAGAGTCACTCCGATAGTATATTTGTTTAGTGAAATTGGGAAAAACGTTTTGTAAATATTTCCCTAATCTAGCACCGACGTGAGCTGCCATTAGCTCCAATCTGGCCAAAGCACTTAGCACTTAACCTTGCACTTAAAAATTATGAATTAAATTTCAATATGTCCTTTTATTGTTGTATAACGAAGGTATGCCACGGCTCCGTAAGCCTTAGCATTTGCGTCTACAAATATGTGAAGAGAAACATCACTAATATCCGTCATTATAACATAATTGTCCAAATCAGTAATTTCAAAACACCATTTTTTCCATTTCTCTACTAAATCGCAAGGCTAAATCGTCCCACTTTAAACCTCGCTCAAAAATTTCCTGCACAATTATTTTAGCTCTAACTACAAATAGACTAATGAATCAACATGAATCAAAAATTTTAGAAATTATTCTCAACACTTGTCTTTTGGTGGTTCCTGATTCCAAGGAGTACCTTAAATCTTTTAAATCTAATTTAATTTTATCCTCAATAGGATCCCACTTTAATCCTAAGAAACCAGCTCCTTGCCCAAAATCGGTATTTTCCTGATATCCATTTTTACGCCAAGGTTAATTTAGTTCTATACAATTAGTTTTTAATTTCCTTAAATTAAATCCGGCGTCGCGTAGTATTTCAATTGCCGATGAAGATAACTGATAGGCATCCTGAACACTTTCAGCACCATAATACAAATCATCATCGTATGAGAATTCAACATTTCAAAACAATTCGTTTTGTCTTCTTTAATTTTCCTAATATGAAATTTTAATACGCAAGCAAGAACAAATGATGACGTCGTTAATCCGAAAGGAAGGCGATTAAATTAAAGTATTCTTTTTGAATTATCTGTTTCATCCGAAAACCATAAAAATTTTAGATAACTTCTTTCCTCTTCCGCAATTTCTATCATGTGATAAGCTTTTTCCCAAAATCCGCAAAAGACTTGACTCTCTCGAAATTTAAGAATTATATTTAATAAATTTGAATAAAGATTAATTCCCGATTCAAGCGAATCATTCTAAGATTTTTTATTTTCATTTGCCTTACTACTACAATCGTAAACAATACGAACGCGACTTGTTTCTTTGTCATTCCTAATTACTGCACGAAGGCATTAAATATCCAAATTAAAATTTTCATTTAAACTATTCCCTACAATGTTACATTTTATTTGTTCCGAAACAATTTGTTTATACTGATCTAAAATCTCGGGATTTTTATTTAATTTATTCTCTAACGAATCAAAACGCCTTTTTGCAACTTCATAATTAGAGTCCATTTCCAAAGGGGGGCCTAAATTATCCTTCCACATTAATTTACATACGTAACGTTCTCCATTAAATCGCAAAGAATCCTCGAAATTTTTTATCAATAGATTATCCTTTTCAGAAAGACATATTTTCTCATTCGGAAACTCTTCTATTTCCCAAAATAGCTTAAGATCAAATAAAATAGAAGTAGAGTCCATAGTTAAGCATACATTCTCACAACTTTCGGCTGAGTCATGACCCAATTTATTATACCCAGAAAGTAACCATCCGAAATGGGAATTAATTAAACTTACATCTTCGTTTAATTTCATCCTTTCATTATAAACAATTCTCCAAAAAATACCACTCCCTATCAATAAATCGCAATTCGTGGTGTGAAATGAGTCAGCGAGTTCATATCCTTTAGTTTTTAACTCATTCATTAAGAGAGCATCTGGCTTGTTCAAGGTTAAGTTCGAAATGAAATGTGTTACTAAACATTCGATTTCGATCCACTTAGAGCTATTACTTTTATTTATGAGCTTTAAAGAAATTACAGGATATTCTTTTTCGCATGCTTTAGTTTGGCCGAAAGAATAAATTGCTAATTTTTCATAGCGTACGGGTTTTAATTTTAATTCCTTAGTTAATTTCGAGCTTATAAAATTCCTATGTGACGCATTATCCAGAATGGCGTTTGCCAAAATCGAATTTTTATCCGAACAAGCTAATACAGAACATGTTTGTAGAAAAGCTTTATCTTTGCAAAATATATTATTGTGTGAAACAGAAATATTCTCTACATTGATTTTTGAGTTAGACTGATATTTATTAGAGTTAGTATCGTTCTCCGAATCTTTCGTTTTTGTTTCATTAGCTCTATTTACATAATTTTGTGGTTTAAGAGTTTTCCTACAAACTGATTCGTGATGGTATTTAGAATTACATATTTTACATACAATTCCAGATCTACATAATTTACTGTAATGGTTTCTTTTGAAACAAACCCAACATCGTCCGTCAGACATAAGTTTACCAATTTTTGTTTCAACATCCAATTTTTTACAATCAACAGAATCATGCGAATTTACCAAACCACAAAAAATACAAATATTTTTTGACTGAGTATGCAAAGTTGAGGCTGTTGCTACGTTTTTAGGTTTAGAGTAATTCTTTTGATAAGTTTGTCCGCTTTGATAATTTTGAAAGGGGGTACGTTTAGATTCGTAATTTTTGGGGCTACTCATTACAGATTCACAAATTTCTCTAGACTCGACCTCGTTCCTTAAAAATGTCATTATTTCCGAAACTTCACAATTTTTGTTTTTATCACGTTTCCTATGAAATTCTAAAACTAATTCTTGGGGCAATAATTTCAATAACAATGGGTTTAATAAATGACCATACGATCCCTCGGTAACATTTAAAGCGCGTAAATTTCTTATGTTTACCTCTATTTCATCATATAGTTTACGCAAACCTTTAACATAAGATGAGTTTCTAACCGGCTCCAAATTTAGTAGTTTAGTCATATATGAATTTATAATGAAATCTGTTCTACCATAACGCTGTTTTAATAGTTCAATGCAAGAATCGTAATTTTTATCGTTTAATTCGAATCCAGCAACAACATTATAGGCGGGGGGAGAAAGAAGGGATTTTAGGTACTGAAATTTTTCAATTTTAGAAAGGGAATCATTTGTACCTATAGCGCTATTAAAGCAGTTAAGGAACTCCGTGAAATTGGAATCACCAGAAAAACGAGGAATTTCTAATTTAGGTAATTTAAGGGCCGAAAAGGTGTGTTCTACAGTTTCAGTAGAAGTATTATGACTTAATTCAGCTACATGATTTATTTCCTTGTTCATTTCTTTAATTTTACTTTTTAACTCTATTTTAGATGTAAGAATTTTTTCCTCGTACTCTTCCGATACTTTGATTTCCGTTTAAAATTTTCGGGATCAGTAATGAGATCTTCAATTTCAGAATCGTGTTTTTTTAAGAATTTCTTCTTTTGTTTCTAATAGTTCGAGCAATTCTGAAATTGGTGTATCAGTTTCCGTTTGCTCGTCCACAGAATTTATTCTTTAAATTAATCTCGTTATCGCGCTTCTTACACTGCTTCGTTTTTCAATTAATTTACAAATTTTATCCATTTTCAAAACAGTAACAATGTAAGCTTTAAAATCTCCTACCTTGCAAATCCAAATGAACGTGTATCAAATCCAAATCCAATAATGTAATAATCCAATTACGTTCTATTTTTACAAGATTGGTGGTTTTTATACACTAATATTATAATTCTTCTTAGTACGAACAACCTTTTATCGTACAGTTCCAGTTCTTATTCCGTTTTAATTAGCGATATTCGCTGCCGATATGCCCCATGTTGTAGAATGATTCTCTGGCGAATGGGTGCATTAAATAAATATACCATATTTAATAACAAAAAAATTTAATAAACAATAAAACTATATGATACGAAATGGGGTTGGCCAATAAGCCATCCAGTTCAATCCATTGCCCGCCACATTAGTGATTACAGAATTATTGTGAGTAATTACAACGCCCTCTTCTGGTCAGGCAGAAATTCGTAACAACTTATTCAGTGGTTAGTTTGAACTAATTTAATAATAATATTAAATATTTTTGCTACATTTATTAGATAATTTAGCTGGTAAAAGTTTTAAAAAAAATCTGATTTAAATTTAAAAAAAAAAAAAGAAGTTCGTTTTAAATTAAGTCAGTATTTTTGAAAGAAAAAAAAAAATCAAGAAATTCGCTAATCCTGATTCTGATTAATTTTTTAAGTACGAAATCAAGGTTAGGGTTAAAAACTGATTAAAACAATCAAAAACTGTCAAACTCCCAGGATAGTTATGAAGTCATAATGCATGTTAAGTTTTTATCGTGTATTTAAAAGGAAAATCACAATTAATGTAACACACAATTAATAAAATATCCAAATATTAAAATACTATCATATAAAAGCTAATATTCATTCTAATGTTTAAATATGTATTCTAACATATAAATATAGCCTGGTTGGCAGGGCGCTGGACTTACAACCGTGAGGAAGGGACTTCAGCCGGCCGAAGACCCCCGTGGAGTAAATGATGACTGGTGCACGCTAAATCTGTCAAGTAATAAAGTCCTCCATGTTCCCATAACAAATTAAACCTCTGGGGGTACTGGATGAGATTAATCGTTATCTGGTTCAGGTCAAAATTTCGATCTGTGGATGAACGAATGAATGCATGAATGAGTCCGCCTTATAAACGAGTGTGTGCAGTATGGGTGTGTAAGAAGCCGAATTCTTGGTCATAGATGGCGCCACTGGAAAACAACCACATCTTCAGTGCCTTAATGGCTTACGACAACAACAATATTTGTTTTGTTTCAATTTTTTTGTAGTCGTCTTTTATAGTTTATGAATCACACGTCGTCAGATAATAAAAAATTTAATTTCACAACTAAGATGTTAGGACGACATTTAAGATACTGAGATATTTTAAGACGCTTAAAAATTTTGGCTACGTATTCGACAGTTTTTTGTGTTCAGTATCTTTGTACTCTTTGTGTTGACTTATAAAACATCAACACTATTTTGGATAATCCATGTTGAAGTCACAAGAAACAAAAAAAGGCAATCAATAATTTATATTCTTTTTTCGAAAAAAATAGCATGCTTAGTAAATAATCAGCTGTTTTGCATCAAATGATTTTAAACGGCGGAATGTTTTTAATTTCTTAACAAGGTTTTATTCTTAGCTAGCTGACAATAGTTCTTTTAAAAAAAAACTTGACAATAATTTAAAAAGGAACTTTACTTTAAAGAAAACATAAATTAAAGTACTAAAAAAATTGATTAGTCTATTAATGAAGAAATAATATACGTGGTAGCGTAAAGAATATGATTTTTAAAATGTTAAAATTTAATTAAATCGTTGGTTAAATAGTTCTGTGAAACTCTCGAGGACAGGTGATTATAAAGTTTATTTTAAGATTAAGACAATATATAAGATGTTGAGAAATTTTAAGATGCTTAAAAATTTTGACTACGTATTCGTATTAATAATTATAAAATATATATTGAAGAAATTGATAAATATATTATTCCAAATCTATGCATACGTATGTATATTATTAAAATTGTATCAATTATTGAGAAAACAAAGTAAAAAATGAAATATAATCGCATTAAATAAGAGCAATATGGTGTATAATCATATTCTATCAGAAGCATGCTTTTATAAAAATCGAAATTCGTTGAATAGAATGTTTATGTTATTCGTTGAATAAATGTTTCGTTGAATAAAATGTTTTTTATTCAATAAAATGTTTTATTCGAATTTCTTTGCTAAATAGCAAATAAATTTTTAGACGACTAAAAAAGAAACATCGCATTTTGTAGTTTATTAAAAATAAAAATGAAAAGATAAGCAATCGATTATTAGCGAAAAAAATAGGAATGAAATTTTAGGCTACGCTCACGGAGCGTAACATTTTAATATTAATCTCCCCCATTTAAATATTTCTTCATTGTCCCCAAATTATTTTTTTAAAAATAATTAATTGGAAATTTTTCTCAGCATCTACTAAATAAAAACAGTTGAAACTTTAGATTTTTCAATTGAAAAATGTGCAGATTAATGTGGTATAAAAAAATTCATACCTTATAATTCAAAATTTTTTCATCCTTAACTTCTCTTAGTTGTTCGAAAGTTAGGATAGGATAGTTACGGACTTCAATGAACCTGTATATTTTAATTTATAACTGCCGTAGAACAGTCGACCCAAGTTTGACGTACCAATGTTCAACTCTGTAGCCTTGTAATTTTGAACACAATCCAGAAAACAAGGAAACTCCTGGATCAAGTATTGGGAGAAATTTGTCGTCGTGGAGGACTTTTTGATGGAACTAACCCGCATTTGCGTTACACGGAGAAGAAAACCACGAAAACCTCGCAAGGGAACTCTAACCCATAATCCGTCTGCCACTGAGGATATTTTACGTCAGCAGTATGGTCGGTGCGAGCCGGGTGCGAAATACGTATCGACTAGAATACGTATACGTATCGAACGCTCTCTCCCCTGACCCATCACGGTTATGAATTTGTAAAAGAACTTGGCGGGCTTTGTGACCCCAACAGATTTAACTTTCACTAATCACCATTTAATACATGGGGATTCTTCGGTCTTTTAGAAATTACTCCCGTTCTCTCGATCACGAGTCCAGCCCCCTAAATATCAGGCTATCCCGGCTCTGACCCTGTATATTGCTACTTTTATTTTTTGAAGTACTCATTGTTATGGCAACATTTTAAATCTGAACGAACAAGATGTAATTCAAGTTTACATCCATCTATTTTCAGGTATTTCGTCATGTTACGTCATTTGCTATCATTTACGCTAAGGTGATGATTTATAGCATTTTTCATGATTGCGGTCTGTAAAATGTTAAAGTAATTTCTTTAGTTGTAATACTTATGAAGAGCGTTATTCGATTTTTCTTTTTACCTGTGTCTGTGACTTGCCTCGATTTAGTTTCGAAAAGTGACTTACAAAAACTTTTAAATTTTTTCTTTGGAACAATAAATCCTATCAAAATTGCTTTGGACTCTCGTTGTCCTTGAAACAAAACGAAAACGAAAAAGAAAAAAAAAAACATTGTTTAACTTCCGCATCCATCAGATGACCGGAATAAGTTTTCATATCCGTTCCACTTATTTGCATCTTTTAAGTGGACAGAAGAGTGTTGTGGCTTTCTACTCACGTCCACTTACATTGCATTGTGAAGTAATTAAACACAATAGTTGACCATCCTTTTAGATGCTTAACTGAGATATTCAATTATCAGATACTAAGGAAGTATAAATTATCTTAGGAAAAGCTTAGCAATAATAATTTTAAATTATTTTTTTAATGTTAAATTATTTTCCTTGTGCCATTTGGACGTGCCATTCGCCATTCGTTCCCCATTTATTATACTCATGTTTCTTATTCTTTTTTTTTTTTTCAAAAAAGGGGAAGGAATTTTTAAACTGTAGTCAAATAATACATTTTTTCACACAGATTAAATCAGGGACCGTGGAACTGGGGGGGGGGCAAAGGGGCTTTAGCCTCTTCACATTTTATAAAAGAAGGGATGCAGCCCCTTCTAACATTGTAATTTTTCNATAAATATATAAAATACTTATATCCAGGGAGGAGAGGAGAGCCACCCCCACATGTTTTGAGATACTTCTGCGATCACTGGATTCAATTGCTTTGGATAATTTTTATGGTAAAATTGTTCGGTCGTATTTTCTGTAAAATTTAGTTTTTAATTTTGGATGTACAAGGAGAGGGTGAAAAAACGTTAAAACTTAAATTACTTCTGGTTTAATGATCAAATTTTCTCGTAATTCTACCTTCCTTTATGATTTGTTGTATGATTTGAGTATTTGATGCTTGCTAATTACTGTCCACTATTAAATTACGAAATATGGAATTGTTGGTAGGGAGTTGTTTATTTGTAACTCTGGTGAGACACGTAGTATCCAACGTATTATACATTATGATGATTACTGCCGCGATTGAAGCTACTTATTATGGAACTGATGTTGAGAAGAATTTTTCCCGGGTTTTGATGAACATTTAAAGGAGAAGAGGATTTGTTGTTTGATGGCAAATGATGTTTTCAACACAGCAAAATGCAGAATTCGCATCTTATTTCATTACATTATTATGTAACAGACAAATAAGCTAATACGTAGTTGTCGACTCTAAGCTATTTAATCTGGATTCAATTTAATTATGATGATAATTTTCGTGATTGAAACTACTTATTATAGAACTGTTGTTGAGGAGAATTTTATTGTTTCCTTCCTGGGGTATGATGAAAATTCAAAAGAGAAAGTGATTTGTTGTTTCAAGGTAAAACAGCGAAATTCAAAATTCACATGTTGTATTATATTATAATATAAAAGGCAAATAAGCTAATAGTTCCTAACTCGAATCTATTTAATCTGGGTTCAATGATTATGATACAAAATTTGTAGAAGAATAGATTTTTTAAAAAGAGATAATGGCAAGGTAAACAGATCACGGAATGAAATGTCTGACCTGCTTTATTCAAATTTTATTATATAGTGTCCAGACCACTGATCACAGGGAGAAATCTATTATTTGGCGAATTATTGATTTTAGGGATTGTTTTTGAATTATATATCTCTTTTTAAAAAAATTTAAATATAAATTTGGTTTAAAAATTTAAAAAAAAAAAATTTTTTTTTCTTCTTTTTTTTTCTTTTCTTCCTAAGGCAAGAAATTTTTTTGATTGGAATCGCTTGTGGTTGTTAAATAATAGGGATTTAACTGAAGTATGAGACTGGGAAGCTAAATCTTATTTTCAAGAGAGAAAAAAAGTGGATCCGCTGTTTTTTTTTAGTTGTAAACTACGATTAGTCTAAGTTAATTTTCTAAAACTATTATCAATTTCGTCCCACAATGAACTGATCGCAAAGACATGGTTTCCAGTAGAACACCAAAGTCAAACATCACTGACTGCTGTCAGTAAGCGGGTGGATGACCACTTTGATCATCCTGCGTAGGGACTGAGGAAGCGTGGTATCGGTCCTCGTTAAACTGTTCTACCGTAAAGTGCTCGTTTTCGTGCGCAGGCCACCGGGATACCAAAGCAAGGGAGCCACCCCCTCTCAGAGAATCAAAATTTCGATGGCATGTCTCAGGGATGCTTCCCAGACCGTCGCCAATAGCCCATTGTGCACCTCTAGTGAGACGTAAATAAAATACTTAACTACCTATTATCAATTTCACTTGATACAATTATAGCCTCACCCAAATTTTCAGTGAATTTACTGAAATAAATTACTTTTATTCATGTTTTTAAAACCTAAAATTATACATTCTGCTTCAGGAGTAACAATATTGACGAAGAAGGGGGATGAACGGCATGTGTCCTTAAAAGCAGAGAAAAAACAGTCTCGGAAAGTAAGGGTTTTTCCACATAACAGTTCGTCTTGACTGTGTAATAACTCTTTGGGTGAACCAATTTTTCACGTTATTAATTAGCAATCCTCAAAATGCAACAAATGGCCTTCCAATAATCACTTTTGTGAGAACCGTTCTTCTCCCCTGGTCTTCAATTTCGCCACACCAAATGGTAAAAATGCATTTAAATTAAAAAGGTTACAAAATTAAATTAATAAACTTTCATTTTAATGAAATAGGTATGTTCAATCAAGCCACAGGAAATAAGATCCAGCAAAACTTTTGTTGTTATTCCCAGGGAAGGATTGCTACGAAGTATTTTTCTTTTTAATACCGCCAGATGGCGTTCTTTTTAAATTTGTAAGTGTTTGTTTGCTTTTTGTTAATAAACCTTTATTTTCTGTCTGAATCTCGATCCACGGACTACAGTTGGTAGCAGAGCGTGGCTTTGAAAATTATGACGCTGTAAAAAGTTTCACTAAGTTTCGCTGTGATAAACATCGTTTGGATCCGGAAATGAATCGGGATCTGCCGTCAAGGCTTTGCTGACACTTAAGAAAATTGCAACTGTGCTAACTGAAGAAGCAGTCCAAATAACTTGATCCAAAATTGTGGGAACAAAAACAATGATGACGGAGTTGCATACATACAACTATCGCTTTCTGACGACCAAAGTCTTCAGTTCGCAAACGAAACTAATGCTAAAATTCTATGGGAAAAAATACAAAGCACATTTACTGGTTAAACTGAAGATCGAAAAATCGATGCAAGTAACGAAGTAAAAAATCATGAAATGAAGGAAAATGAAAATGTTTCAGACTATATTGCAAGATGACGTGGACTTTAAACGAAATCTTCGTCACTGGGACTGCAAATTACAGAGAGAGAACTTGTTTATTATACTGTTAGAGGTTTACGAGGAAAGTTTTCAAAAATAAGAGAAATCCTCAAAACCCAACTTGAAGAACAAATGGATGAAATTTTAGAAATACTGCGGGAGGAAGAGAACAGCTTCTCAAAATTTAAAAAATTATATACCTAGATGAACAGAAGCATTCGGAGTAAAACATAAATATGAAAATAGAAGCACGAGAAAATGTTTCATCTGCTATAAAACGAATCACCTAGCTAAAGACTGCTATTTCCGAAACAAGAACGATGGAAATAAAAACCCAACATCTCAAGAAAAAAGAACATTTTCAAACTATAAGTCGGGTATGAACAAAACCAAAAACAATAACGCTCATTGTGCATTTGAAAATCAAGATAAACATTCTAGTGAAAATTTCGCTCTTACCGCTGAACAAGAACAACATGGCGTAAATTCTAGTGCTACCGGTAAAAACAAAACTGTTTTCATTCTAGATTCAGGTGCTACTTCACACATGGTAAAAGATTTAAACATTTTTGAAAACATTAGTTATATTAATGGAATAATACAATCAGCAGGTAAGAAGTCAAATTTAATTTCTAAAGGTTTTGGTATAGTAAAAGTTACAACAACAGTTGATAATTGCAGTAAAAATCTAACAATATATGATGTTATATATGTACCAGATTTACGAAATAATTTAATTTCGGTATCTAAATTAATTGATAAAGGTTATAAAATTGAATCTAATGGTAATCGCAGTGTTTTTAAAGCTGTAAAAGTAAACAATCGTATTGAAATTTTAATGGAACCGTGTAATAACATTTCACCTAATTCGTTTGATTATAATGATGTAAATAATTCTAAGTTAGAATGTAATGAAGTATGTAATTTGGATACTCATAATATTTGGCATAAAAGCAGGGCCCGATCAAGACAAATTCAGGCCCAAGGCCTATAAAATTTCCCGGGCCCCTAACAAAATATTTTGAAATTAAATTTCTGAAGAGCAGTCCTAACAATAAAAAGAATATACTATTGAATTGCATGATTCAAGAGAAACATTCTAAAGAATTTTGAAAGCAGACAATTGAAGATTATTTTTCTAAGATAAAGTTTATGCATCTAAATATTAAAGCAAAATATAGAACAACAAAACAATGTTGTTTGAAAATAAAAATAGTTTGGTGACCACAAGTAATTGAGATCAGTGATTTTTTCTAAAAGTCACTACCGCCTTCTATCTACAGCTTTACATATTTGTTAAGAATAAGCTTTAGAATAAGAATAAGCTATCTAAGCTTTTTTTGTTGACTCTAATCATTTTTAAGAGACTTTGGGAATATTCATTCTCGTTGCATTTGCTCAAACTGTTGGAGTAAAAATTGTTTGATTAGTGCAATCTTTACACGAGTTTGTTTTATCACAATATAATCAATATATAGATCGAATTTGGTTTATCACAATATATAGAAAATTTGATATAAAAAAATGCCTTTTTTATGAAAAACTGTTTCTTTCAATATTTTTTTTTAAAAAAGAAAGTAATATTGTGGATTTTTTACTAATTTTGCTGATTTGGCTGAGCGAGGCTAGGACATTATTATATGAAAGTGAATTACCATTAAAATTTTGGGCTGAAGCGATAAATTTTAGCACTCCCTTTTCTAATCTTTCACCGCGTAAAAATAAACAAAATCTTCCGACTGAAATATGGTCAGGAAAAGAACCTAAACTTAACTACTTAAAGGTATTTCGATGCGTCGTTTATTTTCATATACCTAAACAATTCCGAAATAAATTTGATGTTCCGGGAAACGTGGGATTTTCGTTGGTTATTCTAGAGAAAGACGCACTTATAGAATATATGATGTAGATAAAAATATTGTAATTGAAAAGCGATCTGTTAAATTTAAAGAATCATTAAGAGGAAGTAAATTTCTAACAAACAAAAATGAATGTAGTATATGGAACATTGAGGATTTGACCCAGTTTAATATATCTCAACCGCAAATCGAAACTGAAACCTATAACTCCCCTCCACCCGAATCAAGGAGTGAACATTCTTTTTCTCATAAATCGTCCCTAGAAAGTACCGATTTGCAAAACGAAAATAATCAAAATACTCCGGCATTAAGACCTTCTGAAAGAATAAAAAATAAAATATCCGTGAACTCGAACTTAGCCTCGAAAGTTAAGAACTTAAAGAGCTTAGCCATCAGTTCCTCAAAATTATGACCAGGCGATAGATAGTAATGAATATTCGGAATGCAAAACTGCAATGGAAAATGAACTTCTTTCGATGGAGAAATATAAGGTTTTCGAATTAATTGAGAGGCTTAAGAAGGAAAAAATAATAAAAAGTAAATGGGTGTACAAAATTAAAAATGGCGATAAAAACAAAATTTACAAAGCGCGACTGGTTGCAGCTGGTTTTAATCAAATAAAAAATTTTGATTATTCTGAATCATTTTCACCTGTGGTAAATATTGAATTATTCAGGCTATTAATTGCTTTATCAGCAAAATTGGATTTATTTGTTAAATTTTTTGATATTAAAACTGCATGTTTATATGGCGATATTAATGAAATTATATATATGGAAATACCTCCAGGTTTTGAAGATAAATATGGTAAAAATAACGTGTGCAAATTAAATAAAAATATTTATGGTCTACCTCAATCTCGTAGAAATTGGCATATAAAGTTAAAAAATGAACTTAAGATTGGTCTCACTCTACTTGCATCTGACAATTGCGTATTTACTAAAATTAATGATAATGATTTTTTCGCAATTTGTGTATACGTAGATGTTTTGGCAATATTTTCTAATAATTCGAAATTATGCGAGGTAGTTATTTCAAAAATTAATCAAACATTTGTATTAAAAGAAACAACTAGTGATTCAAAATTTTTAGGCATAAAGATTTCACAAAAAGAAAACGGAATTGTTTTATCTCAAACTCATTATATTGAATCTTTACTGAAAAAGTATGGTTTGGAAAATTGTAAGAAAACAAATACTCCCATAACTAAAGGGGAAGATAGATGTCCTACTGATGATCAAGAAATCGTCGGTGAACCTTTATATTTAGCAAATAGAACCCGACCAGATATTGCTTTTGTAACTAGTTATTTATCACAATTTAATAAACGTCCCGAAAAAAGGCATTATGTTTTGGCTAAAACAGTTTTGAAATATTTGAACGGTTCAAAAGATAGGGTCCTGTTTTATAGTAAAGAATTTGGTTTCTTAAATTGTAGTGCTGATGCAAGTTGGGGCAACGCAGAAGGAGGAAAATCTTTTTCAGGTTGTGTAATTATGTTAGGTAATTCTCTTATAACATGGAACAGTAGAAAACAAAGATGTGTGGGACTATCAACATATGAAGCTGAATTATTTGCTGCAGTTGACACAGCTCGAGAACTTACTTGGATAATTAATATGCTAAATGAAATGAACTGTAAAAATTTATTAATGTTCCTGTTACTATATTTTCTGATAGCCAAGCAGCTATTGACTGGTTGAACAATGGTAACAAAACCAGGCATGTAAATCTTAAATTTCATTTTGTGCGAGATATGATTGAAGATAGAATATTAAAAACTGTTTATAACAATACTAATGATAATATTTCTGATTTTTTAACTAAAGCTGTAACTTTTGAGAAGTTAATTTTCTCTTTGGAAAAAATAAGTTTAATTTGAAATTTATATCAAGAGAATTAATATTTTTGATGTATATTGTTATTTGTGTTAAAAAGTAAAATCCTTCTCGCAGGGGGAGATTGTTGTCATTCCCAGGGAAGGATTGCTACGAAGTCTTTTTCTTTTTAATACCGCCAGATGGCGTTCTTTTTAAATTTGTATGTGTTTGTTTGCTTTTTGTTAATAAACCTTTACTTTCTGTCTGAATCTCGATCCACGGACTACAACTTTCATTCAGATACGTTCTCAAAATATGCTCATTACAATCAGTAGTTTTTAATGCTTTCAAAGGCTTATTTGTAGTGGGAGTCAAATACATTTACGTATCAAAGATTATGTGGCTTTAATGTCTTTTTACATGCCGTTATTTAGAAGCTTTGTTAGCATCCAGGATTCTTCTCCTTTTTAATGGTTTCTTAAATTTCTTTGTTTTCTGTTGCAGGAAACTTTTTAACAAATACTACAACATGGACAAACGACTATAACTATTTAATTAAAACGAATTTATCGAGAAAATTTACGCAGAGGATGTTGAAGGATCTAAAATTTTGTATACATGTGTCACAGATTATCTATGTGACTTCCCTTGGTCACACGAACAGTCCATTTCACTCCATACATTATGAAGCATTTGTGCAGTCACCAAAGCAAATGCAAAACCAATGCGTTCTTTGAGATCTTCAATTGTTTTGATTGAGCCGCGATGGCTCAGAGGATTGCTCGTTCGCCTTCCAATGAGGTGAACCGGGGTTCGATCCCGGCAATAGCTGGTCGATACGAATTCCGCATCCGGTTTGCACCGACTACAGTGCTGACTTGAAATATCCTCAGTTGTAGACGGATCATGGGTTAGTCCCCTTGCCGTCCGGCTAACCGTGGGAGGTTCTCGTGGTCTTCCTCTCCATGTAACGCAAATGCGGGTTAGCTCCATCAAAAAAGTCCTCCACGAAGGGAAATTTCTTCAATACTCGATCCAGGAGTTCCCTTGTCTTCTGGATTGGATTCAAAATTACAAGGCTATGGAGTTGAACATTAGTAGTCGTAAACCCAAGATTGTGTCGGCTGTTCAACGACAGTTATAAAATAAAATTGTTTTGATTATAACGATTAGATTGTTTTGATTGATATTGATGATGAAATTGAATACGATGATGTTTCCGGGCATGGGTTTCTGTGCAATTTTAATCCTAATGATTGGCTCTAACTTCCCTTGAAATGGGTCGTAACTTTTACGTGACCCCCTGTTTTATATTAAGTTTTTAAACTTTTGCATTTAGACAAAAAAAATAGACAAAAATACCATTTAAAAAAAAAAACTGTAGCTTTAGGAGCGAAACTAATTTTGTATTAAAACCCCTACACCCAAATTAGACGATATCAAGGATTTGGATAAATGCAACAAAAAATTTGTTCTCCAGTGTTATTCATGCATTATTTTTCAGAATTATTTTAGTCTCTTTCAGTGCTTCATTTTTGTTTTTTTTTTTCTTAGCATATGTCAATTTTGTTAATCGGTCTCTCGGGTATCCTGGGATCGTCAGAGAATTAAATTTTATTTCTAAATATCAGTGAAAAAATTTTTTTATAAAAAGTAGAAAAATTCCTGCAACATACCTGGAAAATAACCAGTTTCAGAATTGTCAGTAACGGTAATCAATTGAGATTCTAGTTTAGTGATTCTCAACAACTGTGCCGCCAAACTTAGAAATGATATAGTAAAAATTATGATGCTTTTTATTTATTACGAGTTAAGTTTCAATTGAAGAAAAGTATATATATATATATATATATATATTACAGAGCTTATNCAACATACCTGGAAAATAACCAGTTTCAGAATTGTCAGTAACAGTAATCAATTGAGAGTCTAGTTTAGTGATTCTCAACAACTGTGCCGCCAAATTTTAGAAATGATATAGTAAAAATTATGATGCTTTTTATTTATTACGAGTTAAGCTTCAATTGAAGAAAAGTATATATATATATATATATATATATTATACTTTTTTATAATTTTGCCACGCTTTAACTTCGTTAACAACTTTGTCCGCGATAATCCTGTCTCTGACAATCTTAAAATGTTAAAATAAGTCGAAAATTTAATGACTATTAAAATTGTTAATTAATAAAATCAAGCAAACTAAATATTAACTTACGAAATGAAATGAAAGCTAACAAATAAAACGATAAAGACAGGCAATCAATAGTTATAAAAAAATTAACAATGGATAACTAACAAAAATACAAGCTGACAATTAATAATTAACAAAGTAACAAGTTAACAAGGAATCACAAAAAATAATACTTAATGTAAAGAAAAAGCTAATAATTAATAATTATAAAAGACAAGCTAACAATTAATAAATAAAAAAAACAGTTAACTTCCTAACATTAACATCCTTTAACAAATGTACTGTTGTGTTTGAAGTACATATTATTTTATTTTCGTTCAAAATTATTATTATAAAGTATATTACGCAGTGTGTTATAGGTAAGTAAACAACTTTTAAACTTATTATTTTCTTTGCCCGTCGTCAAATTTCGAAATCAATGTTATAAATGTGCCGTGACAAAAAAAAAATAAATAAATAAAGTTACGAATCACTGTTCTAGTTAAATAATTATAATTTCTATTACAATTGTTCGTTGTAAAAATTCTGCATTTCAGTATAACATTTGTTTAATATTCTTTTAGTTTTATTTTGTTGCTCACAAAATCTAATGTTTGACATTAGAATTAGAAAAAAACGAAAAAAAAACATGTTTTTTCCGGTAAAAAAAATGCATTGTATAGACTAACATGGTCAGTAATTATGTTAAAATTTTCCTAAGATACTCGGAACAGTCAGGGAATTTTAATTCAGAAATTTAGTTAGAACATTTAGTTTAACGAACTCAAACTAACTTACAAACGAAATAAAACTACAATTTTTGAAATTAATTATAATGGCTTTCCCTGGCTCTTCATTTTATATATTTTTACCTTTTAAACATACAAAATGATTAGTATTAGAAAAATCTCGTAGTTTTTACTTTTGATTATAAATTTGCTTTAATCCTTTTGGGCCCACCGGGACATATATGTCCCGCTGACGAAAACACTAATATGGCATATGGTGTCCAGTCAAAAAATCCTGTTTGGAAACCCATGTCCCCTCCCCCCTCAATCGCTAAATTAGTTAATTTTTTAAAATTTTATTTTGGCAGTATATTGTTATTTTTACTTTGGTATATTAAAATGGAAATTTGTCTTTTTATTAGAAAGGGAAAAAATGATTTTGAAAAGGTTAAATATTTAAGTAATCTAGTTTCTTTTATTTTACATAATTGTTTTAATAACTCCCAAAATATTGTGAGACTATAACGTCGTGGTGCATGATGCGATTAACTATAAATTCTTAAGCTTTAGTGCACTGATTCTCATTAGTGCAGTCGATTAACGATTTCTTTTTCGATTCTTTCGATTTCTTTAAAGATTTACTCACTTTAACGATTTCGAAATTTGACGGCAGACAAAGAAAAAAATAAGTTAAAAGTTGTTTATTTACCTCCTATGTGCAAAATAGTGTATGATAATAATTTTGAATGTAAAATAAAATAATGTGTACTACAAATGCAACAGTACGTTTATTAAGGGATTAATTAAAAGTAAATAATACAAATACTTTTAATGAGAAATTTGAGCTTGATATTTTTTGATAGTTTCATTATATTTGGACGTAAAAATGACAATGCTACTCTACATATATATATCGTCTTCTACATTAAACAGTTTAGTTCTTTTTCTCGATTTTACGTTGGTTAATTCTGAAAATCCGAATTCACACAAATAACATGTAGAGGGCCGGGATAGCCTGGTTGGCAGGGCACTAGATCCATGTCCAAGAGGTCGTGGGTTTGATCCCCGCCGGCTGAAGACTCCCCGTGTACTAAATGGTGACTGATGCTCGTTAAATCTGTCGAGTCTCAAAGTCCTCCATCTTCCCATAACAAATCATACCTTTGGGAGTACTGATTCATGAGTTTCCTTGTCTTCTGGATTGATTCAAAATTACAAGGCTACGGAGTTGAACATTAGTAGTCATAAACCCAAAATTGGGTCGACTGTTCACCGACGGTTATAATAATATAAAATAACATGTAACGAAATTGTAATAAAGTTTTTAAAGCTTTTTTGGCTATCATTGGATAATCGCATCTTATGTCAATCCAAAATGAATTAATTGAATATTTTAAAATTAAATCTCGATTATTTGAAAGCGAAATTAGTTTTTCCTCTTCTTTCAAATTTAATTCAAATACAGAATCACAAATGGGCTACGTATCCAATTATTATTATTATTATTATTTTTTTGTTGCTAAAATTATGTTGTTGTTTTTTTTGTTAGTTATCCTTTGTTAATATTTTTTTATAACTATTAATCGCATAACTTATTTGATCGTTATATTTTTTCTTCCTTTTGTAACTTAGTATTTAGCTTGCTTTCTTTTCTTAATTAATAATTTTAATAGTTATTAAATCTCCTACTTATTTTAAGATCGCCGACCAAATTGTTCACTCCTTCAAAGTTGAAAAAATTATCGATAAAAACATTATAATTCTTTAATTTGGCGGCACAGGTAGTTTTTATTTTATTTTATAACCGTCGTTGAACAGCCGACCCAATTTCATGGGTTTACGACTACTTACGTTCAACTCCGTAGCCTTGTAATTTTGAACCAATCCAGAAGACAAGGAAACTCCTGGATCAGTACCCCCAGAGGTATTGATTTGTTGTGGGAACATGGAGGACTTTGAGACTCGACAGATTTAGCGTGCATCAGTCACCATTTACTACACGGGGAGTCTTCGGCCGGCGAGGATCGAACCCACGACCTCTTGGATATGGGCCCAGCGCCCTACCGACCAGGCTATCCCGGCCCGGCACAGGTAGAATTCACCGGTCAATTCAAAAATGCAAATCATCAAAAAGAAACATCACAGTTGGAAGAAACCTCAGGGCAGCATTCTTGGACCGATTCTATATATTTTATACACTCATGATTTTCTAAATAATAGAACATATTACAATAGTATAGGCCGGGATAGCCTGGTCGGTAGGGGCCCATATCCAAGAGGTAGTGGGTTCGATCCTCGCCGGTCGAAGACTCCCCGTGTAGTAAATGGTGACTGATGCACGTTAAATCTGTCGAGTCTCAAAGTCCTCCATGTTCCCACAACAAATCAATACCTCTGGAGGTACTGATCCAGGAGTTTCCTTGTCTTCTGGATTGGTTCAAAATTACAAGGCTACGGAGTTGAACGTAAGTAGTCGTAAACCCATGAAATTGGGTCGGCTGTTCAACGACGGTTATAAAATAAAATAAAATTGCTCTAGTGAAAGGTATTAATAGCGAAAGAATTAAACCGCAAGTCCTAGTTATGAATGACTGTCTTTACAAACACGCTCTGTCTAAAATCGTGACTAGCTGAACAAGTGTAACGCGGTTATTTAAACCTATTTTATACAGTTTATTTTAATTGAAAAAATTGTGTTATTTTAAGAGTGAACGTTCTTTTTTCTGTTGAAAAATAATAATAGTAATAAAACATTTTAATGAAAATCTAGGTAAAATAAAGTCCAAATGACACCAAAAATATAAAAGCGTCTTAACAAGTAGCTCGAAAAGCTGAAAATTACGTCTAGGTATGGAAAGTGTTTTCTACACTAGGGAGCGCTGCAATCTCTTGACTGCCCATACTTCCGGGTTCCCACAACAAATACTTGACTGCCCATACAATCTCTTGACTGCCCATACTGTTTTTAGCGTGTTTGAATCCATTTGGCTCACAACGTGATGATTGTGTTGTAAGATTCTCTTGAGTAGTATTTCTTGTATACGTGTATTTTCTACCTGATTTCTTATTTGTGTTTAAAATAAAAATCCTCATTTCAGGACGTAAGAATTGTCATTTGAAAAAGAATCGTTATAAAACACTTTTTCAACATTATACCAACTTCGAAATTTAAACCTAAATGATAATTTGTAATCTTCTAGAACAATATGCTGACACTGACATATGATGGTGCACGGCTTGCACCAAGAACAAACCTTAATAAACAAGCTAAAAGAGGTCAAAAAAGAGAGTTGTTTCTAAATCTAACAACCGTGTCTCCATTTTTAACAAGGCATCTCTAAATAACTAAAACAAATTTTCACTTCAAACTCACCAGAATTACCATTAGAATTATGATTTCATGAAATAGAGCAGATTTGAATTCAGAAATTCTACCATTTCTTTCTTTTATTAATAGCAAACTTATCTGTTTGAAAATATCGCCTCGCAGAATAAGCTGTAATAAGCATCTGTATACTTTCTAACCAGGTCAAGAGATTGTTGTTGTTTACAATTATATTGCAAACTCCATCCATTACTCAAAAAACCATGAAACTGCTGCTCCGAAAAATTACTTCAAAGCACCGAATATCTAATTGTATATACTACTGGATATAATATCGATATGCTCTACTCGACTGTTATTATGATATTTTGTTTTGAAACCGGACTGTGTTAACTTTGACACAGAAGTTTTTTTTTATTTGGTATTATTTTCGGCTTTTTGTATTAAAATATTTGTATTAAAATATTTGTATTAAAACATAGCAACATTATTTTACTTTTTAAAGTAACTGTTCTGTATAGTATGCATTGTTTCTATTTTAGTTGTTATAAAATGCTTTTCTTTATTAAAGGCAACTCAAACAAGAATTGGGCTTTTTGAGGAAACGAGCTGCGTTGAAACCTGGTTTCGATCCTTTGCGGAACTGTGCACGATGTTTAGCTGAATTAGGAAGAATCTTAAATCGTGGCGCTTTGTGTCCTAGATGTTCAAAAAAAGTCTGTAAGGATTGCCGGCAGTTTGGAGATGAAAACCATGAATGGTTATGTCTTTACTGCTTTAAGCACATGTAAGTACATTAGTAATAAAATTTCTATTGAAAAGTGTCTCTTAAAGATTCTACTACTTCTGGGCATTCTATTAATAAAAAAAATTAATCAATAAAATGTACACAGAATGTAGAAGGAATTATATATACATGCTTCACAGATTTTCTATGTGATTTCCCTTAATCACACGGACAATATCTAGGTGGTACTCCAGTTCACTGAAAATCCGAATTCACACAAATAACATGTCGAGGACCGGGATAGCCTGGTTGGTAGGGCACTGGATCCATGTACAAGAGGTCGTGGGTTCGATTCCCGCCGCCGGCAGAAGTGGTGACGAATGGTGACTGATGCACGTTAAATCTGTCGAGTCTCAAAATCCTCCATGCTTCCATAACAAACCAATACCTCTGGGGATACTGATCCAGGAGTTTTCTTGTCTTCTGGATTGGTTCAAAATTACAAGGCTACGGGGTTGAACATTAGTAGTCGTAAACCCGAAATTGGGTCGGCTGTTCAGAGACGGATATAAAATAAAATTGTTTTGAGCAGAGCCACTATGGCTCATGAGATAGAACATTCGCCTTTCAATAAGCTGAACTGGGTTCGAATCCCAGTGATGGCTGGTAGATACGAATTCCGGCTTGCACCGGCCACAGTGCTGACGTGAAATATCGTCAGTGGTAGACGGATCATGGGGTTTGAGTCCCCTGCCGTCAATCTAAACGAGGGAGGTCCTCGTGGTCTTCCTCTCCATGTAGCGCAAATGCGAATTAGTTTCATCAAAAAGTCCTCCACGAAGGCAAATTTCTCCCAATACTTGATCCAGGAGTTCCCTTGTCTTCTGTTTTGGTTCAAAATTACAAGTCTCCGTAGTTGAACATTTGTAGTTTTAAACCCAAAGAATTGGGTCGGCTGTTCAACGATTGTTATAAATAAAATAAAATTGTTCTGAGCGAGCGTTCGCCTTCCAATGAGGTGAACGGGATTCGAATCCCAGCGACGGCTGGTTAATACTATCCAGCAAACACAAAGCTGTTGTTCAACATCACAAAACTGCTGGGAACCAGCAGCTAAAGCGATGAGTTAGTGCCCGCACTCCGTCACCTGCACCAGTACAAAAGTGAATGGTTGGCCAGCAGCTTTCGACCAAGCATTCATCTCCTAAAAAGCACAGGGTGAGTGATTGGCCGAAATTTTTTGAAGTGCTACCCAGTAAATAGTCATCAATGAAACAACAATTGACGGCCAGCAATCTGTATGCATCCAGTAGCATCCCTTCAGTTTATTGAGGGTTACTAGAGGTCATTGACCGAGTTACAAGGATAATTGAAAACCCCAAATCTAATTATTTTATTTATTTCGAAGTATCTAATTATTTATGAAGAATATTAATTCAATTACTTAACAATTATTGGAGCTAAATAAATATTTAACCTTCTGGGCAATTGATAGTTATTTAAATAAATTATTAATAAATGAACTGAGAAAAACTAATATATTTTTTGTCATTCAAAATTAATATATTTTTTATGTAAAAAACACAGTTCAGCCCTTTAGCCCAGAAGATATGCCATGCATAAGCCATGTTTCCACTTTTTATTATTCACGGAACCATTGTCAAACATATGGAGCGGTGTGCGGGTATCTTGTATGATCCCTGCCCAAACCATGAGTCCTCCACCAGCATAATGGTCCCTTTCGATAATGTTGCTGGGAGGGTATCGGGTTTCAGGTTCCCTCTATCAGAGATGCCAACTTGCTCCGGAGAGCATATATATATTTTAAAGTGGTAGTTTATCAAGTATGATTTATGGTTTAATAAATTCAATTTAGTAGATTTTTATCCACCACTATTTCTAAATAATTCGTAGGCCTATATAATTCACCACTTTATAGTATTTAAGTCATGCTATAACTGTTAAAAGGCAAGCAAAAATAGTCAAATAATTGCAAATTTTACTTTGTAGTTATTTACCGTTTTTTTAATTATTTTGGCATGTTCGGAGCAGTTGGCATCTCTGCTCTATATCAATAACCGTCCAGAAATAGCGTCATAGAAATGTGCGAAAATGCTTTCCGTCTTTTAATTTTATCCACCAGTGTATTATATATATATGGATTTGGGGTCAAAAATTGACAGCTAACACTTACCTATTAAATCATTGGGGCTCTTCATTTTTCAGATATTAAGTGAGTTAATAAAACTATAAAAAAAAATTAAGCATCAGTTGTGTAAGAGTAAAAAGATAGTACAAAATATATTTTAAAAACAACTGGAACATTAAAATTTTAAAATGAATCAAACTAAAATATTTTAACTGAGAACTTCGAACAATAAAAATAGATAAGTGGCTATATTTTCATTATTATTCTTATTATTTATTATTATAATTTCACAAATTTCATAGCAACATAATTTTTATATTGCAGACATGCTTAGATTGAAATCAAGTACTTTATAATGTTTTGATGTAAACATGAAACATACATAATTTTTGAAGTTTGTAGCTAAATTTAGTAAATTTCTAATATGCTATTTTTACAAAAATATACGAAAGTAAAGGAATGTTAGGCATAATAAGTACATTATCCAAACTCAATTTAATCTTGCCAGATTTTTTCGCCGCGTAATTAACAGATTTTATAATAAATTTACTTAAATTGTTTAGGTATAATGGCGGTGAAATACAATGTTAACTAAAATTTATTAAATCAAATATAGAATAATAAATCATAAAATTTACATTCACTTTAAATATACAAGAAAGTCTTCTTCCTGTCTAAATGGAAGAAGTATGCATGTATGTTGTTGTGACTCCGAAGTCAAACAGGACCCAGTAAACCGAAAACCTTTAGAAAATTGAAAAGCACAAGGAAAAAATCATACTGTCCAGGATTAATTCATGACATTTTGAGCAGACTGCAAAGATCCACATAGAACGAGAGACTTTTTATGTGTCCATTTGCAAATCTTGAAAACGCTGTTCATGAGATTTAACCTTAGATTGATGTTGTTGAGAGCTACAACACTCCTACACTCTAGTTAGCACTGAGTTGAACCCTCTCCAATTAATAATGCAGGTAATATAGAGAAACAATATATTTAAAAAAATAACTAAAAAGATCAATTTTTAACATAAAGTTTAGGTAAATAGTCATTAATGCTATTCTTAACGGTTGAGATAATTAACATCATGCCAATGATTTACCATTATAAAAGAATCACAATAATTATAATATTGTGTTATTAACAATCAAAATAGTCAATTTATGTACTTAAAATGATAGTTTTTGTTTAATAATAGGGTTGAACAAATTGGGCATAGATACCGAAAATTATTTTAAAAAGTAACAGACATAAAAAATAGTTAAGAAGAATATCCATCGAATAAAATAATAAAAAAAACACTACTCTTATTACCAGGGTTTGTTGATTTAATACAGCTTGATTTTAATTACGATTTAAATCATGATTTAAATCAAATGATTTTTTTTGAAAAATCATTGATTTAAATCAACTGATTTTTTTTTATGTATATATTGATTTAAAAAGTTAAAAAACAGTGTTTTAAATTATTGATACTTTTATTATTTCTTTTCTTAGTTTTGAAATTTATTTTAAGTCAATTGCTACATTAATTAATTTTAGCTAACGAAATTACTTTCTTGGTATGTGTTAAATTACAACACATTTGTAATTACATTTTTAAAAGTCTTGATTCTTGAGATTGAAAGTACAGATTAAAGTAAACATTTAAGTATTTTTTTCTCATAATATGTTTACAGTATCTTTGACATTATCAGATTTTCTATAAAGATATTTTGTGAGAAAGAAAATTTAAATGAGTACATAGATTTTTAAAAAGAATTTTTTTTGCTTAACTTACCTATTTTGATATAGGATTAAAAATAAATATTTTAATATAAAAATATCTAGATTAAATATTTTTTTTATTTTTTATGAATGACTACATTTACAAACACAATCTGTTACATCTAATTAGTCATTTTAAAAATCAAGAGGAAAAAAAAGAAATCACTATTTTAAATTAAAATTATGATTTGGTAATTGAAACTTTGTTTTAATAGTTAAAATATTCTTTAAATTCTCTATTTCATCTAGTCTTTAAATTTCAATCATGCGTTTGTTTCAAAGTAGTTACTAGGCATTCAAAACTATGTACTAAGATGAAAAAAAATTTTAGGTAGTTAGAGCTTCTAAAATATTCTTATAATATAGTTTTAATATTAATTTAATTTTGATTAACATTTTGAAAGTTTTTTTAGTCATAAATCAAAGTTCTTACAGTGTACTTGAATAAAAATTAAAAAAAGTCTTATTTAAATCAAAAAAATCCGACTTAAATCGAAAAAATCTGACTTTTTTGATTTTTTTTAAAAAAATCAAAAAAATCACAAATTCTGCTTATTACTTTTTACTTTTTATTGTTTGGATAAGCTTGCTTGCGTTTAATTTTAACTTCAGATGTTATACAACTTATTTCGATTTTATAATCATCTTGAAATAGTTTTATATAGAGTAGAAGGACATTTTAAATTAGGTGTTATAATACTTATTTCAAATAATATAGGATAAAAAAAAGTTACATAAATCGAACATTTTGCAACCCTCTTTAAACAGTTCTACTCTTAATTGTTCTTAAATAGTTATATTATAAGGAAAGTTTAAAATATCAATAAAAATTGAATCTATTTTCATAGACTTCTGAGAAAAGCACTCTGAGCATCATTTACGGGCCTCTTTACATACATCATAAATTTATTGCATGGACTGATTTATAATAAATAATTGATTTAAAAATTATGTATTTTTATGTCAAATATTGTTTTAAGGAAAGGTATAGAAGAAAAATTACTTTTAAATACATGCTATACTCATAATGAGGATGCGCAATCAGCTCTTAATATTTAGAATGAAAGGATATCAGTTTTTGTGACAAACTTTTCGCCTAAAAGTAGAAACAAACAAGTAAAAAAATAAAAGTACAATAAGGAAACAAAAATCACTTAATGCTTAAAATTAAATCATTTGCACTTATATGCGTAAAACGTAACTTAAAATTCAAACGCTGTCTTCACAAAAATATTAAAACAGTGATATTACTATAACTCTTTTTGAAATATATTGCAACATAGTAAAAAATACATAAATTTAAAGTTAGTTTTTCTAGATTTAACGAAATGCGCGAAAAGAGAAAATAACTTTAAGTGGACCTAACTTTTAACTGTTCTCCTGCCTAAACAATTGCGACCATATTTTCCAAACTTCGACAAGCAAACATCTAAATTTTAAGGATCAGAAATAAGGTATATTTATTTAGAGAAAGTAGGTTTTTATGTCTGATTTTGTAATTTATGTAATTAAAATATCATCCGTATTAATTATTTAGCACATTAAGATTCGACTCACGAACCCATTAAGATTGACGCCTAGTACATGAAAATCTGACTTTTAAAAATGAAAAATTATTCAGGGTGTTCATTTTTTTTATTTTGCTCACACCTTTTCTTAGGAAATATTTAATCAATTTTCAAAAACTTTCTGTTTGTTTTCTTTTTCTTCTTTATGTTATGGTGTTCAATTTTATTACTTATTTAAAATAATTATGATATTCTAATGTAAATTATTGTTTCAAGGAAAGGTATAGAGGAAAAATTACTTTTTTGAATATATAAAAATATTACATACTGATACGAATTTATCAATAGTATTTCTATTTCTTTTTCGCTTTACTTTTATGATTAAATTTTTAACTGTATTCCTTCGACAAAAAAAAATTCAAATTTTACTATATTTTTCAAATGAAAATATGCATCAGAACAATAACATGTAATGAAATTGAAACCAGTTCAGTAATAAAAAAATTTTGCTCCAAATTTGCTAGTTGAAAAAGTAAATAATTTTCCAATACTTTAATAACTTTATATTTTAATAACTTTTTAAATTACTTTAATGGTGATGCTTTCTGAAATTCATATGTTTTCCTTACATGCAAAGCACAAGAATTAGATAAGAACAGTTGTAATTTAAAAAAAAAAAAATCAATGACAGATTCGACCGTACCACGATTCCTGTAATGTCTATATATAACTGGTATAGATGTAAAGACAAAAAATGACAAGTTTACATTATTATACTAACATCGTTTACATCTTTGAAGAAATTTCTTTTCATTTTTATTTATTTATTTCCTTTTTTTTTTTACTAAAAATTTTTGTTATATTCTTCATTACACACATACTACAGAGTTCTCCCTTGGAATGAAAAAGGGCAAGGTGCTTCCTCACAGAAAGGATACATTGAGTTTGGCTCTTACTTAACACCGTAAATATTTATCAAAATGTGTAATATTATGTAATAGCTGGATTTGATCCTCAACAATTGTTAAATTACCCTGTAATACTATTTTACGTATATATTTCAAAAAGTAATTCTAACTCATTATCAAAATGAGAGAGAAATTTGTAGTTAATGAAAAAAAAAAAAAGAAAGACATGCTAAAATACAATCATTGTGCACATATTTTTTTCAGGAACAAAAAAATTTTATTGTTAAATTTGAGAGCTTTTTCCTGAAAATTATGAGAAAAATAAATATTTAAAGGTGTATTTTTTTAAAAAAAGGTGTTTTTTTAAAAAATAATTTTTTAATTTAACAACTCTTAAAAAATTTATTAATACACCCTCCTTCCAAAAAGAGAAACATATAAAAATTTAACCAGTTGAGAATAATCCTAACAAAGTAAATATTTGTAATGGTATCAGAATTGAACCTATTATCATAGATTATTTTAAAAATGTGTAATTATCATTTAAGCAGTTAATTTTTTAAATAAAATATGAATAAAAAGACAATGTCATCAAAGGGCAGTGAGAGCGGGTTGTCCTTCCCTTTCATTTAATACAGAAAAAATAGTTGCCAATTTCTGTGCATTGGTGTAGCTCTTTCCACTTTAGCAGTTTCCACTTTAACCAGTTTCAATATATACTTTTAACACTTTTTTCGTAAGGATGTATTTTTTGCCTTAAATTGAAAGATTTTCTGCGATTTAAGAATAGATAAATAAGCGAAGTGTAGGTGTTATTAACAGTATTTTTTAGTTGCCATAAATTAAATTTACTGACACATTTTATTTATTTTTTAAGAATTAACTTTTACGAGACCTTTTACTTGCTTAGACTAAAAATATATTTTCTTATTGCAAAATTTGTTTTTGCAAAATAATGTCTTGGAAGGCATTTAATACTGTATAGGTTAGTTCCAAGATCCTTCAAATCAGTACTTTATCGTTAAAAAAATCTTTCTCTAACCTTATTATTTTTTAAGATATTTGAAAGGTTGCTTTTTAAAGGAAATTATAAGAAGGTTGGTTTTTAAATATTGATTGTGTTTTCATAATCAAAATGTTATTGTACTTAATATAAAAAAATATTTTATTTACATTAATATAATTTAAAAATATAACACTTTTTTTCATTGAATAGGGCAAAGAACTATTAAAATGAAAATTAATAACCATTATTGTAATATAAAACAACATACAGTGACCTCTCACTTAGGCACCACCTCTTTTATGCGCCTTTTTCATATATACGAAAGTTTCAAAGGTCCTTGATCATTATATAGGAAATTAATGATAATTATCATTTGTTTATGCGTCGTTCTGAAAATAAATATTTCAATTACGCTCGAAATTGTTTTTTAGAATAGACAAAAACTTAATTCCCCCCCCCTTTAAATAGGAAAAAGAATCACATTTTTTTAGAAAAAAGTTTTTAGATTAAAAATTAAAGCAAATAAACAATTTTTGTTATTTAAATATATGAATGATAAATGAAATATGTTGCTGGATCTAGTGAATTAGTTCATTTTTCTTCCCCTTGAGACTTTTTCACCTTTATTGTTTCTAGGAAGAAATGTTTCCTATGATTTTGAATAAGGTGTCTTATCTGTTATGCCACCCATATTGAAAACCTATCCATCTTTAAGGAAAAAACCTTAGCTTAAGCCCATCTATTAATTTTACAGTGCTCGACTTCGCGTGCAGGTCGTCGGGCTACCGAAGCGGGGGTGCCATCTCCTCTGCAGAGGATCAAAATTGTGATGGCATGTCTTCAGATCATCCTCAGGGATGTTTCCCAGACCGTCGCCAATAGCCCATTGTGCAGCTCTAGTGCGACGTAAATGAACAACAACTATTAATTTTACTCCTACACTTTCTAGAAGAAGGTCACCTAGAATATGAAAGATCACTTTTTTACAGTCAGATATACATCTTGGGTAAATAAAGAAAAAAGGGTGGCCTGTTAGGTGACCATAATAGAACAACCTATTGTGCAGAATGTGTTGACTCTTACACATGCCTTAAAAATTTATCACGCACCGTTTTTTCTCCACCACTAATTAAAACATTTGTTTTTGATAAAGGAATGTAAGTTATCACGATTACTATTCAGTTTTTGCAAAAACGGTGATGACGATAAAATTCCTCGAAATCATAAAAACGCGTTAGAAGGTTTAGCAACTATTTATGACTATTTGCAGTTTAATTCAGCTACTGAAAGTTTTTTAGCTACTTTTTCTTATTTGTATAAATTTACTGTTTTTGAAATTTTCGGCAAAAAATAAATAAGTAAACAAACATCTATTATGTACTATTTTATAGATAAATAAATTATTAGGTAAATTACAATTTTTCTTCTTTGTATAGTTATAGTATAAACATAAAACCATTATAAATGTTAACGTTTATTCTCTTGAAATAATTTTATGTATGCTCTCATTGAAATTTATATTGCGTTTTAGAACTTTGAATGGACTTTTGACTTATGAATTTTTCCCGCCTTATTCTCTTGATCCCAAAGTCTGGTGCATAAGTGAGAATTCACTGTATTCTGTTAGTGAATTCGCCTTTCCTAATCCTTCTTTAAAATCATAATTAAGATAATATTAGATTATGTGTGCACATCAAAGATTCTGAAGACGATAAAAAAGATAAGTTAATTCATTTTAACTATTAATAAATTTAAAAATTCGTCTGTATCTTTGGTATTGGTTGGTAACTGTTGTTTTTCTTAATTTAATTGATTTAAAATAGAACAATTTGACATAAAAGTTATTTTTTTGAATTAAATTGTTTTTAAAGACAACTTTTCCAATTGATTATAATTAAATTTTTGTCTTTTGTATATGGTTCGCCACTTATTACAATCATTTTAAAATATTTGCGTTTAAACCCTCACTCACTGTGCTGAGGTCAGACTGACAGGGAAACAACAATCGTTTTGCTCCAGCAAGCAGATTATGTAAACAAAATAAGAAAATTATCAATAAACTATAAGCTGCTAGATTTTTTCTTTAATCTATGTTTCAGACTATTTGTAAATTGACATTTAAATTAGTGTTCAATACAATACAATATAAAAGCATAATGTCTGTAATAAACTAATCATTATATCAGTCAACCACTTTTATACAAAACTCAATATAAGAAGGATTTGATTTTTATTTTAACGAAAAGTTCTTGTCAGTGATAAAATGACCTTGAACTTAGCTTTCAGTGATTTGGAAGCAATCGTAACTTGTTTTGTCCATAGACTAAGAGTTAAATTTGAGCACTTCGGCTACTAGGAAAGTGATCAAATATCTTTTTGAGATATTTTCTATTTGTCAATAAAATGGTATTGAATTCTGTTTATAGTGGTCGGAAAATGATTGCAATTTATATTGTCAAAAAGCACAGAGCTCCAGTAGATATTTTAGCACTATATTTATTACGGCACACGAATAGCGGATTCAAGAAATCATTCGTTATGAGCCGATATTCTCATTAATCCATGCGGTATTTCGATCGCTTTTTCGATATTTATTGTTACGAATTTTCACGTTTCTTAAAAAAAACACAAAAAAACAAATCCTGTCGCTTTTTATGCAATTTTATCATACGCGAAACTGATCAATTATTTATTTTTAATGCGACGATTTCATCTTTTTTCGACCTTTTATTGTTATTGCTACCGAATTCCACAGGGTTTTTGAAATTCCAGTTATTTCTCAGTTAATATTATTGCTACACGTAAAATTTAATGTTGCATTTTTGGATGTTATTGATTTTCGAGTGGTTTTTAAATATTCCGATATATTTCTGACAATATGGAAAATTCGAATCGCTCTAATGAATATTTAATTTTTAAAGCAATGATTCTATCGCTTTGGGGGGGGGGTAATTATCGCTTTTTTTTAATTAGTAACATGTATATTTGTTATTATTAAAAGTATCTTGCAGAAAGATATTAGTGCTAGAGAAGTTTGTCGCAGAAAGCCCAAAAAGTATGTATGTCGCTGCTTTTTGTATGTTTTGTATTCCCTTTAAAAATTCTTTAAAATTCTATGTTTTTCATATGAATATTAACTTGAGATCCACAATAAAAATATTTTTCACTTAACTTTGAGCAAAAATACCCAGAAAGTTTGAATAAAAATTAGAATAATGTTTTTTTAGAAATTAGAATGAAAAAAAAACAGCTTGTGGACCAGGAAATTTTTTTAACAACAGAATTGTCAACAATAAAACAACAAAACTTTCTAGGTTTGGCTCTAGGATCACAAAATATGAGGTTAGCATTAAAAATCTTTCAAAGAGTTAATTGAAAATTTTTATTTTCATTAAAAGATTCCCTGCAAAAAATGACTATAAATTTAACTTTCAGTGATTCGGAAGCAATTATAACTTGTTTTCTCCATAGAATACAAGTTGAATTTGGAGCACCTCGGCTACTTAGAAAGTGATTAAATATCTTTTTGAAATGCAATTTTATTTATTTGTTAATAAAATGGTAAGCGTGAAATGAACTACCGCCTAGATCAGGGGTGGCGAACCTTTATACATCAACGTGCCATTTTTTCCAAAAAATTGTTTAATGAGGTCATAGACGTGCCGTCAAATAATTTTGCCTTTGTGATTATTGGGAAAATAATAATGCTAAATACTATTAACTCAAAACTCTTTAATTACATTGAAAAAAAAATTATTTTGCAATGTCTCAGTTATATGCGTAATTCAACTTAAAGTAACATCAGTGTGACTTCTGTTGTTGCATATTAGATGACAAATAACTTATATTAGGTTGTAAGATGTTAGTTTAAGCAGGACTGTTTATTTTTTTATTAGTTATTTATTGTTAGATTGTTTTTTATGGTTATTAATTGCTTTTTTAGCATTAATTGTAAATTTTTTTCATTAATAATTGTTTATTATTTTGCGTGTTTTTTGTGAATTTTAATTTAATTGTTACATATGCTTTATAGGGTAACAGCATTTATGTAATAACAATTCATAGTGTAATAACAAATGTGATCGGTGGCGTGCCAAAAATATTGTGTCGGGTGCCATAAATGGCACGCGTGCCATTGGTTCGACATCCCTGGCCTAGATGTTGTCCGTGTGTCGAAGGGAAGTCACTTAGATAATCTGTGACGCATGCATACAAAATTTTTCTACATTTTGTGTAAATTATATCGATAAATTTTTTTTCATTAAATAGTTATAGCCGTTTGTAATTGCTATTTTCATTTTGAATTAGCCTGTATTATTTGGGTTATGGTAGTTCAATTGTTTCGTATCCTTATTTGGGTAGTTTATTCTTATTATTTAGTTCTATTTATTTTTAATAGGCAACTTAAAGCCATATCTGGTGAATGGATGCAGGAGTTCAGTAAACTTTCTGTTCAACGATGTGCCCCACCCGGAGATCATCTCAGGAAAGTTCTACATGAATCGCAAAGGAAAAGTGAGTTTTCTAGTTTTGAACAATTTTTTGAACAGAAAATATGTGTGTACTGCAGAATTTAAAATTTAGACATGGATTGCAGGTAAGAGAATTGTAAGGAATTATATTTCTAAGTAAATGTCTCCCACATATACTGCAAAAATATTCGGTTCCTTTCTTGGGGAGAATGCCTAATATTTCATGATTAACAAAACATCAGTAAGTTACCCAAAAATTAACTTTTTATAGTTGAAATATTGAGCACTTCAGTTGCCACTCTTGTACCTTTGCACTTCAGTTTCCAATCTTAACATGGCGCTTTTGTTGCCAATCTTACTTAAGGTGGCTTCATACCGAACGCAACTACTTCTTTGCAATGATTATTAATAGTCATGTTGTTACCACTGGAGAATATCTGCAATGCAGAGCAAAAATTAAACATATATGTATTTAAATATATATTATGTTTACGTGTGCATGTATAATTAATAATGTGTAAAATAAACTCATTGAAGAAGAAATTTATGCAACTAATTTTTAGCAAATAATTCAAAATACTTTTGGAGAATTAAATAAAAATGTATTTCAAATTTTCTTATTTACATAAACCGTAGTTGTATTTTCTTAAATGTATAAAAAAGCAACATAAATTTTTAAAATAATTTTGATTTAAAATCTTTAAAAATATATGATGATAGGTGTTTATTTAAAGACAGTGTTTCTAACTTTAGAAATTCCATTTCGTTTGCAATAAATTTTTAAAATTATAAAGCGAGATCCTAATCTCATTTGAGGTATTAACTATTTGAGTGCGTTTTGTTAATTATGAAAAATGCATTGACATACACATTAATTCTTTAAAAGCATTTTAATTAATTGCTAAAAATTTAGAAATCATTCGTAGCAGTTAACTTTTTTTGCTCTTTATTGTGGATATTCTTTAGTAGTAGTGAAATGAATATTAATAGTCAATCTTACGCGGAATTTTGAGAAGAACTTAACGTGAACTAGGACTTAAATTGTCATTCAAATAAATATCAAGATGTTTGAATTAATTCTTTTTATACTAATAAAAATAACTTCAAATTGATTTTATTAAACGGAGAATAAAATATCAATGCATTGTTCTTAATATTATTCAAAAATAAAAATAAAATGTTCCGCGAAATAAGAAAAAAGGTGGCCTGATAAAAGATTAGAAAGCTGTATTTTTTAATTAATTATATACTTTTTTTTACGAAGAACAAATTTTACTTTTTATTTGCCATTATTTAAAAAGCAATTATTTTTAAATACTGGAATTTCGATTTTATTAGAAAATTGTTTTTAAAAACACTATTATGATGCTTTATAAAGAGAGGCAAAGCAAATGCTAGAGGGAAAAAGGCAATAAACTTTATTATTTTGTTGAAGCTGTAGGTAATTATAATTGTAAAAAAGTATTTTCAATTCAGTACTGCTCTTGGTTTAAGTACCATAAATGGGAAACTATTACCAAAACTAAATTTTTGATTGAAAAGTTTTAGCATGTTTTCGCTGAAATCTGAATATAAAAATTATAAATTTAAAAAAAAAAAATAACAATTTTGAATATATAGAATATTTTATATATACTGAAAAGGTGGACAAAACCTTAAGGTTTCGTTGAAATAACTTCATAAATAGAACTACTTAAATTTTTATTTGCAGGATAAATCAGATCTTTAGCTTTTATTTTTTGCATTAAAAAATAAAAATATTTTAATGTAATTAATATATATTTTTGAGTGTAAATTTTTTATTCTATGGAAGTGTGAAGAAATCCTGATTAGATAAAACTTATTTATAGAAATGAGTAAAACAAATTCATTTTTTCCTTCTGAAATTTTTTTCTATAGCGACAAATTAATATTATGACTTACTTACACTGTGGAACTTTCATGAGTTTAAAAAAGCAAGAAAGATTAGGAATACTTTTGTAATTTTTCGTATATTAAGTAAACGAATCAGATTTAAAAACAGAAACAAAATTTTCATTATATTTCTCTTTTATGCGGTAGGCTTCATGTGCCTATCGTTGATAGTTAAGATACTGAAATCAATCTTTTAGGAATTTTTGCGTGGATTGTTACGGATTATAGCTACCAGTAGTCATGTCAGCTAACCGTCCCGACTTTAGACCATTCAGCAGGGAAGTGGCATTGCATATTTAAAGCGCTATCCTTTTTCCTTTTTTTTTTTTTTTTACAAAACTTTAATTTTTTTCTTTTTTTTCGACAAAAGTAATTCTTGAAAAGGTAAGGCATAAATGAAAAAAGAAAAACACTCACACAATCCTATACCTCTCATAAAATGGTACCGAATGGTCATGGATTAAATTGTCGCAAAATAATAAAAGGTACCCATTTTAAAATTCAAAGTGAAGGTTGTGTAATACTCGAAAATTCTGTATTGTGGAATATTTATCTCATAAATACCTATCAACGTGAAAATATAAGGACAAAAAACTATAATGAGGTATTTCTATATGGAAATAAAATTCTTTTTATCACTTCCACTTCTATACAAAATGTAAAGTTGAAAATTTAGTACATTTGCAATACTCTAAATATTATGCACAATAAGGTTTTGAGAAAAAAAAAATAATAGTAATTTTCTTAACAAGACTTCTGATAGTAAAGTGTAAAATAATTTCAGTTCTGCATTTTTTCTAACTTTTTTATTTGCATTATTTAATATTCCATTCATTAATTTTTTTTTAATAAAATAAAAATACATGTAATATTCTAAAAAAAATTATACAGAAAAAAATGCATTTTCTTTCTATAAATAGCTTAGATAATTAAGTATTATAAATGAATGGACAAATTTATAGGACAAAATTAATAAATAAAGAAAGAATTTTTTTTGTATTATTAATTCAATATTTTGTAAGAAATATGACGCAGAGCTTATTTCGGCAATTTATGAAGGTTCGATAATTCAATCAAATAATAATATAAACATAAGAAAATACTAATATATATATAAAAAACAGCAATATAAATATAAAGAAACAGTAATATAATTTAAAAAAATTAATAATAAAATGAGCTATGAAGCAAAAACTAGATACAAAAGAAAACTGCTCATGCTCTTATGCTCATACGCTAGCCTGGAAACAGGTTTGCTGTCACATGCAACAGGCATACTGCAACAAGGAAGCGAAATCGTGTTAAATATTTTCTTAGCTTTCCTGTTTATTCTTGGCTTTTTTTTAAATACAATTTATAAAAAGTGAAATTCTCAAGGACCCCTGAATGCCTGGGGCCGCCGGGCAGTGCCCATGCGTAAAGATGCTATTGATGGTATTTGTAAAGACATCTCAATGCTTTTTAAGATTTATTAGGTTCAGAAAGTTCGAATATTTGCAGATCGTGATGCAAAAACTTTTTCACTAACTTGTTATTTGTAAAGATATACTAATTATACAAAATAATTTATTTTCGATATCAATTGCAGAGATGCCAACTGCTCCGGCGACGGCAAAATTATTAAAAAAACGGTAAATAACTACAAGTAAATTTTTCAAATATTTGACTATTTTAGCTTGCTTTTTAAAAGGTATAGCATGACATAAGTGCTATAAAGTGGAGAATTATGTAAGCCTACGAATTATTTAGAAATAGTGGTGGATAAACATCTGCTAAATTGAATTTATTAAACCAAGAATCACAATTGATAAACTACCGCTTTAAAATATATATTGTTTGTCCGGAGCAAGTTGGCATCTCTGCAATTGCAATTTCATAAAAATAAAATTAAAAAAAAAAAAAACTTTCATGTTCAGTTTATAGTCTTATCCCCCCCCCCCGCCTTGAAGTTGATTTCATAGTTCTGCAAGAAAATTTAAAGTGGGTGGAGGACGTTGACTTCTTTACAAAATATCAACTGATGAAATCTGAAAAAAAATGTTAGCTTGTTTTGGTTATCTTATTGTCGTAATTCACAAAGTGCAAAAAGCGTAGAACGCACTGGTGGGATTAGAAAAATAACAAATAACATTTACTGTAAACAAGTTAGAATGCGGATCAATCTTCTGCTGCTGTCTCTTTGTAGATTCCTATAAAATATTCTAATTGGTCATTTCTTATTTGTTATGTGGGTGTGGTTCATTGACTTCCCACATTTCACTAGATTTAAACCTGATTTTCTTTTAAGCAAATTATCTTTTGCTGTTAATTTGCATTTTTTCATAGGGTTATTAAAACTTGTTTACGGAATGACCTTGACAATATAATTCCTTTCGTTTTTATTTGCAAGTTTAGTGAGAAAAAAAAAACGCCCTGTAATAAATTTTCCTCTGATGATCAGATTTTCACATATCAATGTTAATCACGTATCAATCACAAGTGTTAATCTCAATAGTTCAAGAGGTTGATCTTAAATATGCAAATTAATGAGTGCTAAAAATCGCACTTTCTCTTAGTATATATATCTTTCTGTTGTCAGATTCGGATTCTCGACTATCAAAATATGGGAGTAGCTACCCCATATGTGAAATATGGTACGAATAGTATTTTCTCAAGTATTTTGTTTAATCCCTTCCTTCCCGATTACGTCAAAATGGAGGGGTGAAATTTCACACACTTTTTTCTAGTGCCCGTGATATTTCCGGTCCGAAGTGTTCAAAAGTAAGTCGCCGCAAAGATTTAAACAATCTATTTCTTATACCCGAAAACATATTTATTTCTTAATCTATACGCCAGAAGACAGTACCAGACTATTTGTAATATAGAGATTATTTTAAACTAGTTAGTTAGTTTATTTAAAACTAGATGTCAGCACTCCTCAAACATGAAAGCTTAAAATTTATCTAACAAATAAAATTGAATGCATACACTTAATTTTACATAATTTTCTTGACGAAAAGAACAGGTAATTTTGTAATCGTTTTCTTCAAAATAATAACCGCCTTAACCCCTTAAACCAGTTAAAAAAAAAAAAAATTTATCTGGCCTTCCCAACAGTTTACTTTAACAATATAGTTATTATTATTTTTTTATCTATTGTTTATTTATTTATTTGTTTTGTGCCGTGGGATCGCAAACGATAATTTAAAGGGTTATTTGAATATGACTAATCATTGTAAATTTCAGGTGGGATTATTAATTGACGAATAAAGTTGATGAACAGTTTTGATAACTTCTACATGTAACAAAAATTGAATAAGGTAAAGCAATGGGTTTAAAATTACAATGTAAATTGCAACTGGTTTCAATTCATGACACGCATTTACAGTAGTTCTTAAATACTTATTTGCAACTACTACATTATTAATTCCTTTTGACATTTATATTAGTGTCGCACGAAAAATTGGAATGTGCATTTTCAATTCAGAGAAATTCTCCTTGGCTATAGTTAAAAGTACTGTTTTGATCGCAATAGATTTCGTTTTGATTGCATAAGATCTAACTTACGTTTTCAAAAAATGAATGGTAAGACATTTTTCGTATTAAAACGAAAATCAGACTCATAAATATTTATTACTATTTTTTTATAACCTTCTTTGAACAGCTGACCCACTTTTTCGGTTTACGACTACTAATGTTCAACGCCGTAACCTTGTAATTTTGAGCTCAATCCAGAAGACAAGTATTGGGAGAAATTTGACTTCGTGGAGGACTTTTTGATTGAAATAACCCGCATTTGCATTACATGGCGTGGAAAACCACGAAAACCTCCAACGGTTAGCCTGATGGCAAGGAGACTCTATACCATGATACGTCTACCGCTGAGGATATTTACGTCAGCACTGTGGTTGACCAGTCATTGCTGGGATTCGAATCCGGTTCACTTCATTGATAGGCGAATGCTCTATCCCATGAGTTATCACGACTCATCCAAATATTTCGACATTCTATAATGTAAAAAAAAAAAGGTTTGCCCGTGGCATTAAACAAATCGTAAATAAATAAATAAATAACAAAAAAATATTTCGGTCTCACATGTATGCACTTAATATTTCCGAAAATTTGCGAATTTCAGTAATTTCAATTTTGAGTTGCTAAAGAGCAGAAAGTAGCGTTGTATTTTTTTATGGAGTAGTTCAATGACCCTTAAAACTTAGAAACGATAGAAATGATTTTTAGATTATGATGAAAACAATAGGACATTAATTGAGATAACAATTCGTTACTAATCTTACCGAATTATTTTTTTTATGTCTTGGAGAAAATGAATGTTTTTTCCCCCAGCTCGTTCTATTTTAGCCTTGATTTTTAGTTGAAAGGAATTTTCATTTATACAAAATTATGAAAGGATTAAGTTACTAAAGAGTATTATTAACAACAATCAAATCCATTTAGAACACTAATAGAATAATATGTTTATAAACAACGTTGGATGCAAAGAAAACTACTGATGTAGTTATATAATTCCACAAATTATAAAAAAAGAATAATAATTTCACTTAGCATACTGATATACATAAATTTAATACGGGATGCCCCTTAAACTGAATACACTGATGTGCATAAATTATCTTATTCTAAAAACACTTCTAACTTTACATACAATGCCATGTATGAAATCAAAAGTACTGACGTACTTTAATACTTTGTTTTAGTTAACTAGATGCACTGACATTCACAACACTATGATGCACTAGCGCAGGGATCGCGAACCAACGGCACGCGTGCCATTTATGGCACGCGACACAATATTTTGGGCACTCCACCTATCACAATTGTTATTGCACTATGAATTGTTATTACACAAATGATATTACACTGTGAAGTATATGTAACAATTAAATTAAAATTCACAAGAAACAAACGAAATAATAAACAATTAATAAAAAAATTAACAATTAATGCTAAAAAACGATTAATAACCATAAAAACAAGCTAACTATAAATAACTAGCAAAAAAATTAACAGTCCTGCTTAAACTAACATCTTACAACATAATATAAGTTATTTGTCATCTTATCTGCAACAACAGAAGTACTTCTTTAGAATCTGCAGCAACAGAAGTACAACTTTAAGTAGAATTACTCGTATAACTGAGATATTGCAAAATGTATTTTTTTTTTCATTGTAAATAAAGTGTTTTGAGTTGATAGTATTTAGTATTATTATTTTCCCAATAATCACGAAGTCAAAATTATTTGACGGCACGTCTACTACCTCATTAAAAAATTGTTTTAGAAAAAATGGCTCGTTGGTGTATAAAGGTTCGCCACCCCTGCACTAGCGTATATTAATTTAACTGCACTGACGTGCTCATAACTCTTCAATCTACTGATGTCCCTTAATTTATATGCACTGGCGTCCTAATGTTTTTTATATTTAATTGCACTGACGTGAAAACTTCTTCGATGTACTATACTAATACGATGTACTGTACTGCTTCGTTGTACTTTATTAACTAAATGCACTGACGTGCCCATATGTCTTAAATGTACTGATGTGTATACATTAATTTAAGAGTTAAAGGAATTACTTTTTCTAACAATTAACCATCTATAAAATATCAATAAAAATGAAGATACTCTTCAACTTTTTTCTCCTATCAATCAATAAATAAACAAGGACTAATTTATACTAAATTATTATTATTTATATTAAATTTTTATAGCTGATTTAAACGTAAAATAAAGATCAAAGTTAATGATATTATATTTTATTTCAAGTATAAAATATTACCGAATTTTAATTTAACTGTTTAAAAATTCAAATAAAGTAAATTATTATGAATAGAAAATAATTTTTTATAATTAGTAATTTTTTTATTTTATAATATTTAATTTCTTCATAAATTTAATCTTCATAAATCCCTCAATTATTAATCCCTTGACACAGGTAGGACATCGGTGTCCCTTTTATTTATTTTTACTGACGCTCTGATTACAAATAAAAAAATATTTTTTTTAATTACGAAAAACAGTCTAATTGTTAATAAAAAAATCTGTTACTTTCTCGAAATTATATTTGTACTAAAATATAAAGTCCAAAAAAGTAGTTTGACATTTTTTTCCCCATACATATTCTAAAATTTATCAATAATTGGTTTTGTAAATTACGAAATTTCTATGATCAATTACTGTTTCTCTTAGACCTAAATAAGTGCAAGTTTAAAAAATAATTGTTTAGAATTGAGCCATGTTTGAAAAATTTCCCTTATAACCTAAAAAGGGATACCGGTGTTTGATGCTGTATTTCATATCCAAAAATTATTAAAATGCAAAATATAATATTTATATTGTACACTTATTATCAGTATATCACTTATTTTGACCTAAACCAGGGTTTCCGCTACGGTAGCTTTTTTCGTAAAATGCGAAAAGACCCCTCAAAAATGCTAAAGTTCAACAANTTCTAAAAACATGATTGCTAATGAATTTTTAGACTCAGCTTAAACCCTGACCTAAACTAATACAAAATAATGAAAAAAGAAATATTAAAAATATGTTTCATGAAAATTCTGCGTCAAAAGGGTTAATTTGATGTTTTTTTTAACAAAACTATATTGAGATCTGGAAAGAACAAAATAGATAAATATTAAAAAATTCAAAAACCAGTTTATTTATATAGTTGAGGTGTGGTAATTTTTTTTTTTTGGGGGGGGGGATGCCATTTTTGGCAGTTCAACAATTTTTTTGATCTTGAATAATTTTAGTATTGGGATTTCAAATCTGAAATAGTTTTGATCCTAAATCTATAGATTTTTTTAAAATGAAATTTTTAATCTATTTTTTGACCAAAATATATAAGTTTAGCAACGTTATATATAACAGGGGGTAGCATAAATATTTCGACTAACTTCTAGATCAGTTATAGCATATCATTACTATTAAAATTGTGTAGGAAAAATCACATTAAGAAACAGTTTGTAAACCGAAGTGCCCCCTAGCGGCGTATTACGACATTTCCGGGCATGTAATTTTAATCCTGATGATGTGCTCTAACTTCTGTGGAAGTTTGTTGCAGCATTTACTCAACCCCCCGTTATATATAACTTTTTTTAAAATAGTACATTTTGACAAAAAATCGATTAAAAGTGTTATTTGTGAAGAAAAAAGGATATTAAAATCTGTAAACTGCAGATTTGAAATAAGCAATACGAAAGTATCTAATATCTGTTCAAAAAATCTCCTGTAACAGGGGGAAAATGTTTTTCAGTGTAATTTTGAATGCGCCATTTATTATTACCGCTCAAAATTATATTCAGCTTGTTTTAATTTTTTTTCTTTTTATAATTTGTAATTTTTCGTGTTTATTATCACATTGCGGTGCGTCACATCTGTTGCGATTTATTTCATTAAATTAAGATAATGATGTCTTTTTGTTTTCTTAATTTAAAAAAAAAATCAAGCACCTAAAAAAAAATTTCATTGCTGAAGGCCATTACACCGCAACTATTATTTTTAACTGCCCACAGTTTGTGGCTTTTTTATCATTAGGATTTCTCTGGATTTAAACTGTGATCTGAGTTCATAGAATGAATTCCAGAAATATGTTTGCTAGATCCTGTTTGTTATAATATAAACCATTGATTCTCAACCACTGTGCCACGGCACTTTTGTAAACCACCAAAATTATTCGAAACGAAACACTTTTCCTCACACTTTAAAATTCACATACTGTCTATTAATCTATTTTTGGTTCAAGCATGCATTAATTAAAAGTGAGACACTTTTCCCTTTGCTCTTTGTGGGAATCGCGCGGCCTATTTAATAAACCAATTACTAAGATTTCCCTTATTCCCTAAAACGAGACATTTGACGAATTTTCTTTGCAAGATTTTCCCTAACTTTTATTGAGGAGCACGAGGATTTTCTCACTCTCTCGATTTTCATCATCACATAGTGATTAAATAAAACTAATTTGCTCTTTTTAAAATCCTGTGCCTGTTTGTTCTGCTTACACAACTGCCACCATTAGAAGCCAGGCAGGATATTAAGACCTGACGAAAACGGGCGCAAGATTAATCAAATGCTTCTTCAATACTATATATATATATAAAAAATAATAAATTAACTAATGAGCACACTGCTACTATGTTAAAGAACGGAGCTGTCATAGAAAGAAAACCAAAGAGGCGAAAAAGAGGTTTCGTTTGCTCCGCTACAGAGATTTCCAAGGAATGCTTAGATGAGATTCTCCGGACTTTCCTCTTTCATGGGTCCACTTGGAGTTGCCCCACCAGTGCTCCCTCTTGTCATCGCTGTTGGAGATTGCATTTTATCTCTGCCTGGTTTGATTTTCGCCTACTCGAAACTGTTTCGTTTTTGTATCAGCATTTGACTATTTTTTTTCTCACTGTTTTTTGACTTCCGTCATCACTGAGTGTTTGTATAGAATGTGGATATTAATTCTTCGTAAATGACAAAGAAATTGATTCCATTCGAAGAGAAATAAACAATATTTTTTTTCTCTTCCAACATGTTTTCCCCCTCATCTCTTGACTTACGGACATTTTTTTTCAACTCTAATTTTAGCCATTCAGAGTGCCATTGATTATTAAAAGGGAAAATCACAGAAGTGATCTTTTTTTCAGACCTCAAAAGAGAGCAACAAATTTAATAAATATTTCCTAAAGAAGGTTTTCGATTTTTGCTCTGAACATATGTCAAGAAAATAACAATATTTCATTCAGTGTTTTTGTTTAATTATTTGTTTTGATGATAGATAAAACCTTATCAAGATTTTTTTTTTCTAAATATTTCAAATTATTTTGATATAATCAAGTAATAAATTATTCAACAACATAAATATTTTTTACAATTACAGTACTTCCATTTTTTGGTCAATTTTCATTTAATAATTATTTTTTATATGTTGTAAGTTTTTTTTCTTCTTTTCTATAATTTTAAAATAAAAGCTATATTTAAACTATGAAAAAATTTTTTTTGTTCTTTATAAGGTGACAAGATGCTTTCAAAGTCTTGAAAATCAGTCTAAACTTTGATTAGAACGATGCGATTTTTTTTTAAGTGTATAAGTTAAAAAATTGAAATGTATATATATATTTGATGCGTGTAGCCTTAAGTTGGTTAAAAAGTAAAAGTACTGGGTGTAATACTAGCGATTTTCCTTCAGACACGAAATATCAAATTTTAGATAAATTGGAAATCCTTACTTTAAAGTGGTTACATTTTAGTGACAGTTTAACCGATCTATGCTAACCGAATTTAACCTAACTTCTGCATAATATTAAAAAAATATGAACAGAAAATGCTCGAATTTTCACCCTTCATCTAGTGAAAAGTATATAACGAGAACACTGACCAGAACCACGGTTGGCAAAAATCATGATATTTGTTTTTAAATACCTTTTTTATTGAAATCTGATTTTTTGGATTTTTTTGAAATTTACTATCCAAATTATCTGATGAAACCTTTTATTAATTTAAATAATATACCTTACCATAACTAATTATAATTTTATTGGTTGAATGTATTTTGTATAAAAAAAATTAATGTAAAATTTTTTTTATTTGGAAACATTTTATATTTGGTTTTTTCAGTCAAAAATTTTATTCACACAGTTTGTTTGAATTATTTTTTTTTCAAAAAAATATCACTATTTATTTAAATCAATGCATTTTTTTAAATAATGGGTAACATAGTAATTTCGATACACATGTCTTTTATTATTTAGTAAAAAAATCTCTTTCTTAAAATATACTCATTATCAATTAAATAATTCTTTTAATAAATCACATCTTTAAAAATGTATTTATTAATTATATGAAATGAAAATATTTTATACTTAAATTAAATAAGGGAAACCATAAACAAATTGCCATGTATTATTGTCACCGATAATACTTAATTAATTTTGGTAATTATTTCTACTGGTATTATGGCAATTGGTGTTATTTTCATTTGGTACTGTGACAAATTTTTCATGGTCCTTTGAAAGGCGCCAAAGGAATTTACTTGATTGTAGGTACCATGAGATGGCTTGTAGAAACAGTATCATGCCAAATGATACTGATTTCAGTTAATTTTTATTTGCATTAGATGAACTTCTAAAAAAGGTTATACTTAATCTAATGACGTAAAACAATCGGCGAGGGCTTTAGATAAAAAATGAAAACATTTAATCTCTATTAATTGTGTCGGTACATGTCTTTTAGTTTTGTGCTTGATTTTGTAGTGTTGATGAGAGCTGGGGAATTGGTTGTTGAAATGTTCGAATCTGATCTATAACCAATTTAAATTTCCACCAAATTCCAAGAAAGAATTAGCTGTTACAAAATCACATTTATATATTTTTTGTAATATAATTTAATACTATTTAACTGATAATATGGTTGATAATCAGCTATTCTAATATTCTGGTACTAATAAAAAAACCTCTATCTTTATTCTATGTATCTTCTCTGTTGATATTTGAGTAGATTAGCAGATTTATATAAGCTTTAGTTATACATCTGATCTTATATTGAGTAAATATTGGAAAATTGAGAAAATATTGGAAAAAATAAGAAAATTCTTTTTTTTTTTTAATTTATTTATTTGTTTTTTTAAAGCAATTTTTTAAACATTTGATGAGAATCCTAAGGGGAAAAAGTATAAAATAAAAAAGTCTTAAAATACCTTTAACAAAACGAAAATTTAAAATATTGAATGATAACTAATGAGAATTGAGTTGTTTCCGTTAATTCTCCACGCATTATGTTCCTTTTATATGAATATGATCTTAATATGATTCACAAGAATTCCTTATTTTTAAAGAAAGAAAATTTGAGGATTTGTTTTATATTGTTATTATTAATCGAAAACCTGAGACTTTTCATCCGCTTTCTTTTTAAAGTTAATAAGAAATTCTTGCAACACATTTTGAGATAAAATTTATATAAAATGAACTGAGACTAAATCTACTCGATTCTTAAAAGTTCGAAAGTTATTTTCGCAGTCCACCTCTGCCGTACAGTGCGTCTAATAATTTGGTCTATATATATACACACACAGTCAAATCAGGAAGTTGCCATCCTTTCATTTGGGTTTTGAACAGTGTGTTTGGCTCATTCCTTGCTTAAGGTGTAATGAAGCCCCGTGGCAAAATCACAGTGACAAAGCGACATAGTCGTTGAACGTTTCAAAGTACTTGCAGAAAGATTTTCTTTCGAAAAGTAAAAAGTTTTAGATTTCTTTTTTGCAGAAATTTACACGTAAAATTTGAATCTTGCATTTAGATAATCACTTTTTGTCGCTCCCAATTTCCACCGATGGTATCAAAAATCAATTTTATGTTTCGATTGTATTTTCGGCAATTATTGATATTTATTTTTAAGTGGTTTTTAAATATCCCGATATTTTTCAAACAATATGAAAAATTCGATTCTTGCATTTGAGTATTTACTTTTTAAGGCAATGATTATGTCGATTATTTTGGCAGTTATTGCTATTGATTTCTCCATAGATTTTAAATCCGATATTTTTTATACGATATAATTTATTACAACAACCTAATCTCGAAACGAAACACGCATTTGAGTAACCCCTTTTTTGAGGAGTCTGATTCGCATGATTTCGTCGTCGATCTTTTTTTCGTCAATTACTACTACGGATTTCATGATTTTTTATTATTATGATGACTATTTGCGAAATGCGAAGAAGAAAATAATTAGTGCTTTTTCCCGTAACAAAGTACGAGAATATCATTCATAATATTAGAATAAAATATTATTATTATATGTTCAATTAAAAAAAAATTATCTATAGTTTTTTTGTAAACACACCGTTTTTGTTACTCTAAATTAGTAAGATATATGTTTGTTATTATTAACACTAGAAAGACTGAAACTTAGTATATACCTATATTGCCCAAAAGCAGTCAAATGACTAAAAGAATAAATAATGTGCAAAGAAATTTGTTTAAAATTAATTTTTAATATTTTTTTATATTTACAGTTATATAACAAATTATTAATAAATATTAACAATAAAAAAATTATATGTTGTACAAAATTCTAAGAAATTGTGTCATTATATACATCATTGTTTTTCTAATTGAAATTAAAAGCAGTCAAAATGACTTCCTTAGGCAATCTAGTGTTAAAAGTATCTTTCAGAAAGATAATAGTACTAGAGATAGCTCGGGTGCATTAATGTTGAGTACTTTTTAATTGTTTTATATTTGTTATTCTAGGTTTTCACGTTATGGACGGTACTGATCATTCTAAATCGCCATCTGAAGACACTCCACCTCAGAAGCCTCCTCGTTCCTTTCAGCATGATCCAGATAATCAAAATGAAAAAGATAGTGTTGATAACATGTTGGCCGAAAAAACTACTGATGTTCAACAAAATGAAGCTTTACCAAGAGTTAGTCCATGGAATGGAATTGATCCTGAACCTACTATTCCTGTGCGTGTCGACAAATCTCGCCCTCTTGGAACCATTGACTATCCAGCACCTTCTAATTTTCGAGAGCGACAATCGTCCGACGAAGGACATAGCACAATTGGATGCCGCTCTCGATCTACAAGTAGTGAAGTAGTCGATGAAAATGATCCTGTGCCTTTATCTAGAAAGAGACTTAGCCCTTTAAAAAAGCAACAAGCCATTCCAGAAAAAAGTCCTGTTGAAAATCAACAGTCTTCTGTCGATAGCGGTGTATGTAGTCCTGAACAAAAAGTAGATAACTTTGTAGCGTCTCCATTGGCTGCATCCACACATTTGTCTACAGAAACTGTTGAGTGTCCCTCTAACCGTCCGCGATTATTTGCTCAGCGTTTAGTTAATAGGTCATCCAGTGACAGTGAAATTGAAAGTGAAGAAGGTGCACCAAACAAGAAATCTGACATTCTTTTTAGAAAAGTCACATTAAAGAAGCGGAAAGCTTCGCCATGTATAAAGCCATTAGAAAAGAAACATTCTGCTGCTTCTGCAGGTAATAAACTCAACTAAATTTTACTTCTAATTTTAACGTGCAATATCTGTTCGTGTGTCTTAGCAATAAAGTTTTTAGTAGTAAGGTAAAGTAAAAGCTCGCTATTTCCTTATAACTTCAAGATTTTCCGTTGATTTTGGGGTCTTTCCGCGATCTCTGCACGTAGTATCTTTGATACGTTAAATGGATGATTGACTGAAAATAAACAATAACAAGTTTCCTAAAACTGGAAGAAATTTAGAAATTTTCCGTTATCCTTACGAGTCGATGTGTGAACAGGCTCAGAAGTTTTGTTATTGTGATAAATTTACCATTCATAAGAATTTTCTGCAATTTATGAATTCCAACAGGTCACGAGAGTAAAACAAATATACCAAAATTGATATTAAACATAAATAAAGCGTGCCATGTTTTGAGTATTATCCCTTATTTGACTATATTAGTGTACCGTTTATTTTATTTTGGATAGCATCTTTGTATGCTTTAGAGAAATCATTTATTGTACGTTTAGTTGAAACTTAAATTGAAAGAACGCGTTATAATGTGTAATAATATAAGATGGCGTCAAGCATAGGCGTAAAAATCAATCGGTAACATGGAGAGACAAATTTTAGTCCCTAGCGCCATCTCTGCTTAGCTTTACACGGTCAACCATCCATAACAATTGAATTCAGAATTATTGCTTACATTCGAATGCTTTTTACATGTATCTTTAATTTATTTGTACGTGATAGCAGACTAAATAATTTTAAATCAAAATTTCAAATAAAGTTTGAAACATCAAATTTTAAATTTTATTGCTTAATAGAAAAAAAATCGTTGCAGCTATGTTATAGCAGTAGTTAAACATAGGCTAGCCTGGAACCCTCGCCGTTGTTCAGTTCGCAACTTTACGTTCTTATAAAATTGATGTTTTGACCTGTATAATCTCTTGAGACCCAGTGTTCAATATATTTGACAATATTTCTTAAAATTTTATCCCTCAAAAAATAATTTTTCCTGTTTGTATTCCTCTACAACGCAATTCTCTGTTGTCGTAGGCCATTAAGGCAAAGGGTGCGATCGTTTTTGTTTTCCAGTGACCCCATCTATGGCCAATAATTCGACTTGTGCCACACCCGTTTATAGGGCGACCTGAACCAGAGAACGATCAATCTCCAATTCAGTACCCCCAGAGGTTATTGGAACATGGAGGACTTTGTAACTCGACAGATTTAACGTGCTCCAGTCACCATTTTCTACACGGGGAATCATTGGCCGGCTAGTATCGAACATTCGTTCTCAGTAGCGTGAATCCAGCGCTCTGCCAACTTGGCTATCCCTGTCCCAAAAATACATTTTCTTCGTGTGAGGCTCGAACTCACAGCCTCGGCATTACTCGCAAGCACTGCAATATAAGTACCGCGTGCTAACCAATTGCACCACTGGGGACGCAATTGTCTGTGAAAACATAATTTGATTTATTCTTGTTGAGCGAAGTTTTCAATTACTATGGAAAATCATAGAAAAGGTAAGAAATTCGATTCAATTAATTTTTTTGACAGTTTTTTAGCGTGTAAATAAATATCTTATTATCTGAATTTAGTGTAATTTGTTTCGTCATCAAAATGGGAAGAAATACACTATAAAAATATCCTACACTATGCAATAAATGCTAACATTTGAAATCTGTAATTTTTAATTTTAATTAAAGAAAAAAATGTGCCCCCTGGTGGTTAATTAAAAAATTAAAGAATTGGCTATTTTTTTTAAATCGATGCATGCTTACACTATTCTTGCTTACTAAATTAAACAGAAAACAGAAGGCCGATAGACAAATTTTTCTGAATGTCAGCAAGCAAGTCTTTTATACCTGAAGACATTTTTCTTTATTTTAAGTCAATTTCTATATAAAGTAAATATTTTCATTCTTCTTATTCATTGACAATAAAAAAAATGTTTAAGTTATTTTCAGAATATAGATCACGCTCGTGCTCAACGTCTAGTGTCTATTCTTGCTTTGATCGCAATTTTTATTCTATATTATTATGTATATATATTGATTTAATGACTGTGTCATATTTCATTTATTTGCGCCAAAATTTAGTTTTCTAAATATATTGTTTGCATGATAAACTTGGTCTGTCAACTACCATTCTGCATCTGGCAAATACATTCATATACCATTTATTTTATGTTATTAAATTTAGCCTTTTAAATTTAAATTTATGACGTACATTTTGAAAAATAAAAATATATATACTTGAAGTATAAAAAAATTATCTTGAAAAAATAAAGAGTCAAGTGAAATACACCACAGCAAAAAGGAAAAAAAAAAGTAAATTGAAGAAATATTTTTCAATTTTTTTAAAAAATAGTTCTCAAAAACAACGCCTTGCTTTTACTTCATTCGTCATAGTATTTTTAACAGAAAATATATGCATGTATGACGCATTTGTATGCTTCCAAACTTAAATAGCGTTTTTACAGTTTTAAATATTCTTAATTTTTTTTTCTTCGCGTTAGAACTAGGAATAAACATGCCCTTACGAACTTAAATAGCGTTTTTGCATTTTTAAATATTCTTTTTCACATTAGAACGAAGAATAAGCATACTACAGTTGAACCTCACTTACGCGAAACCGCTTAACGTGAAATATCGCTTTACTTGAAACACATGTTTGGTCCCGTGAGTCAGCCATCTATTATATTGCTGTATTTTACATATTTAACATGAAATTTTCAACCTGATTATCGCTTAACGTGGAAGAAAACTAGATACAGCATAGATAATAAATAATTAGGTATAATAGTATAGTATGTTATAATATAATACCTGAACGAGTTATTGTATTATTGTAATGAATGATGAATAAAATCCTAATCATTCATTTGGAGGAATGCTATTTCTATTTTCTTCCTGTTTTAGAAGTAACAGATGGGCAAATATATAAAATAATTAAAATAAAATAGTTCAATAAAGTATTTGTAACTTTAAAGCTTATTTTAATTTTTTTGGTTCATAATATAATTGTTTACATACATTAATGTAGTACATAACATGTATTAATAGTAAGAAATAAATTTTTTTCATGATGTATCAGATGAAACAAAATTCGTTTGACATGAAATAATTATGATAATCCCCGCCGATTTCACGTTAATGAGGTTCGACTGTATTACGAAAATTGTGTATTCAAATAATATAATAGTTTTTTTTTTTTGCTTAAAATTAAATTGTTGACAGAATTAGCATTCTTTATTTTTAATTGGCAAATCTTTCTTTGTTCAAACATTATTTGTTTTCTAACTCATTTATTTATTTCTCCATTAGCTATGATTCCCAAACCATTTTCGGGCCTCACCAAATCTTCTTTTAAAAATAACAATTTATCTTCTAACAATTACTCTAAGACTAATTTTAAACTAACTCTTCCCTCTAATAACAACTCTAATAATCTTAAACCTAAGCTAATTTCAGCCGGTGTTGGTCTCGGGGTAAAAAAGCGCAGCATGCTGCCAATATCATATTCTAAAACTTATGCTGATGCATGTGCTGGTAGGTGTCCAGCTGTTAATACTGAGGCCCAATTAAATGGTGTTCACCGGAAAGAAGAATCCAGGATACCTTCGTTGCAAAAGCTTCGAGTTGCTGAAGTTCCTACGAAGCTGCCATATTTAAAATTTAAAAAGAATTTTAGTTGCCAAGCATCTTCAGTTAAAAAGGAATCGTCATCAACATCATTTTTGTGTAGAAAAAAGACAATGACAAGGCCATGCTTTGTTCGCCGGGCATCTTTGCCAAATCGTAGAAATCCTTCCTATGATTGGCTTCAAACTTGTTCGTGGAAATGCCATTCTCTGGAAGATTGGTTATGGCATATTGAAGAACAGCCTTATGTATCTCGAAAACTTAGTCACGTTAGTTATCCTGATGATTATAAATTAGTGTATGTTAGCTCATCGACTTCTGATGAAAATATTTCTGATCTGAATTCTTGCGAAAAAGAATTGCGTAGGCCTGCAAGAGTATCAAAATTACGGACTAGTGTTCAATCGCGAATAAAAATTAACTGTGGCACGTCTTATATTGAGGATTCTGACTGGGAATTGGAAACGGGTGACAGTGACGTTTCTAATACCATTCCTGTTTTTAATCGCTTCAAAACTCTTAAAACAAGAAAAAAATGTCAAAATTCTGTAACTGATGTGAAAATATGCAATGAACATGATTTTACGCCAACTATTAAAACATTAAGAATTACTACATCGATTTCTGATATTGACCGTAAACAAAAACAAACTGAATCAAAACAGAAAAATATTTTAAATCCAACTAAATCGAATTTGTTTAAGAGCTGCTCTTACTTTTCAATCCTTCATAGTCATAGTAAAATAAAAACAATATCATCTAAAACTGTGTTTCCTACTATTAAAACTCTAGAATTGACGAATATATCTACTAAAATAAATACAGCTGCCTGCTATTCAAATGACAGCTGGTGTTCCTTTTCGAGTTATGATTCGCCGTTGAATTCATTTAGAGTAATGCCAATAAGTGAACTTGACTTAAAACAGAGCACTTTTATGTTATTTGCTGTAGAAGATTTTATAGATCGATTTTTGTGTGCTAAACCACCACCATTATCTAACAGTTTATCTTCTTACTCAAATGAATTCTCTAAACATCTCATCTCATCAAATCTTAAATATTTTTCCGAATTCAGTTACTTATTTAAGAAGTGTTGTAAACTCATTCTACAAATAGAAAATAATATATTTATCAGCTGCTTTGCAAACGACTTCAAGACTGTAAAATTAGTTGATAAAAAGAGCTGTAATCAAGTATTCTCTTTATCTACTTTTACTGAGAGATTAAAGCTATCGCTGCAGACTTTTTTTATCTTTGTTGATATTAGTGTGAATGAAACGTTAAGAAATAAATATCAGAGTCAGAGAGGTTCATTAAGTCATTACTTTGAGCTGTTCATTGATTTTTTTAAGCAAGACCGTTTTCCCGTTATCTCTTGTAGCGAGTTTTACTTTCTCTTGTGTGGCGAGTTTTATAGCCTCGATCGCAGTCGTTGTTTCAGAATAAAAGAAGAATCGCATTTGAATGAAGCCGCCAACGCATTCCCCCCTAACCTATCCAAGCGTGGTAATGACAAGTCTGCAGTAACAGGTTGGCGGGGGGAAAGACAGTGCTGTATAGAGAGAGTCATAGACCTGAACCTCAGGGCATTGGAGTGTGATCGTGAGGTACTTGATTTGGCTGATCTCACTCTTTACTTGGGGTGGACTGCCGGCACTTCAAGCTCCGCCAAACATGGTGTCCCAGCGAGCGTAGTAAACACCTTTTTTTATCGTATCCCACCTGTTGCTCTGAAAGCGGAAGCGGGCTGCCTCCTCCAAACTACCCATTCGCGTTTGTTATTTCAGCGAGATGCGAGCGGAGAATCTCGTATGATCGCTTTGAAGACAAATGATACATCAGTTCAAGTGGAGAATGAAAATAATTTTTATTTCTGGGATTATAGAAAAAAGATCGATGCCATGCAATCTGAGAAAGAAGATTCCTCCTCAATCACCGAAGCATCCTTCAATTGTGAATCTATTTCTCATTCAAACAATGCATCCCGATTAAAAAAACAAAACATGAGATTAGCAATTGTTTCGGAAATGTCATCGGTGGATGTAAATAAACTGAATTCGAAACGACTCCATGCTGGACGTAGTATCTTTTCAAATATTGATCTCAATGGTTCAGATGTTACTGATTCTGATTCCGAAATTTTGCCCTATATTAGATGCATTTTTTCTTCAAACTTCGGCGAAAACTCTCCGGTTAGATATTTCGATATTTTCAGTGTTGAAAATGTTGACATAATTGAGAGAGTAGATTGCAGGTGCAATAAACCTTGTGATGTACCGTCTTCTCCATCTGTTGTTGATGCAACTCTGGATGCAAGAGGTCTTGCTGATGACGGAGAAATCTTTTCTAGTGGTGATGAGTTAGATAAATTGGAATCCGATACTGATTCTCAGGATACTGTTATTGAAGGTGAAGCTTATAAAAGGATAAGAAGTGTTGCTATTAAAGAAAAGATTCTCCATGCTAACGAGGAATTATTTGGAGCAACGCTCAAAGAAACATTCTTTGAGAATGGTAATGCTACCTCGGAAGCACGTAATTGTTCTTCAAAAAATATCGAAAATTCAACAAAAGAGGCTAGTTATTTTATAGAAGATAATCAAAGTGATTCTCTAAATTTGGAGTGTGGAAAATATTTTTCAATTGAGAAACAATTAAAATCTTTTATGAAAGAAAATCAGTCAGCTTTTCAACCTGAAAATGAGCTCAGTGATTGCACAAATGAATTCATCCAATTAAGTTCCTATAAAACAAATTTTAGTGAGAATGTATGTTCATCAGAATCCAGCGATAATGGCAGTGATGGTGAAGAACTTGTTTTTAGTGATATATCCACTTCTTCTGATGAAGCTACCTATATTGCTCCATCTGCCAGTTTTCATTGTTATCCTGTTTCACATCGGTTACATACTATTGTTGAAGAAAGCTGCGAAGAGAGTGAAAAAAGTTCCACTCCAACTAGTAAGGCAAGTTCAGATTTCGAATATTATGATAAATCCAGACTCGCGTCTTCTAAGGCTCCTAGAAAATATTTTCGAAAAAGTGTTTCTGACAATGCTAGTTTGGGTAAAGGATCGGCTGTATATGCTGTTTTGGCTACATCACGCCTGGAAAAGTATTTCAAATCAGGTTTATTAGAAGGAGAACATGTGTCATATCTGGAAGACGAGTTAACTGATGAAAGTGGAGGCATTAGCAGTGATGATGAAAACGTTATTTCTAACCAAAAGGATAAATCAAAGGTCAATAAAACTTCCAGTTCAAAAAAGCTGGGTGCTAGTTCAAGTGAGACTCTTAGAAAATGTACGGGTAAATTATCACAAAATTCCGAATCATTAGTTATTGAAACCAAGCCAGGAAGTTCTGATGATGAGGCTAAGTACATAATGAGTCATCTCATGCAGCATATTTCTAATAATGACGCTAAAACAGTTGAATCGGAAATTAAAGATATGTCACCGATGCTTAAAATTTTAGAATCTGAAATTGCGCGATTAATGCTAACTGTATCTCCAGCATCATTGTCAGCGGGGGAACCCAGCAGTAGTTGTAGCAGCACAATTGGGAGTAATAATAGTGATTATGGTAGTGATACTTTAGAATCTGGTGAGGAATCAACTGATGATGAATTAAGTAACGAAAATCGAGCGGTAGAAAATACAGATTCTGTAAGTGATCATCCTGCAGATGCCACTTTAGAAAATAACAGTACGGCTGATTCCTCGGAGGAAACTTTGTATATCTGTAAGCAATTGATGGCCTCCTTGAAAAAAATAGCAGATTCTAGCGATGGCGTAGTTGCTCCGGAAGAACCGATTCCCGAAGATAATTCGGCCAAGCAATATATTACTGATCAAATTGTCTCTCTGATGCAAACTGTTAGTGCTAGTCATAATAACTCTCCTTTGTTGGATCTATCAGATTCCGACAGCCCTCCTCCTAATGATGAGAAAAGAGAAAAAAGTCCTTCCGAATCCGGCTCAGAGACAACTATATCAGCTAGTATTAGCATACCCAGCTACGATGATTCAGACAGAACGCCTACTGAATCAGAGATTTCTCATGAAATGGATGAGCTGTATGCGTTGCTTGAAAGCAATCATGAATTAATATCTTCAAAATTTTCATATGATGCTGCTGATACTTACAGTTTAGATAAAGAGTCTCCCGAAGAGTCACAACAGTCTTCCTTACTTTGTGGTGCCGCTAGTAAATTAGAAAGTCTCTTACCCATTAGCATAGAAGAGCGGATAGCCCGGTATAAAGACGCTTTTTTAAACAGAAGTATGGATTGCAAAGAGAAGGATTTTAAGGCTAGTGAAACGAGAATTAACGTTATTCTTCCACAGCCTGCATCGTCTGACAGTGGTGATATATCTTTAAGTAAAAGCCTGTCTTCCAAATTAATTACAGAGTCAAAACCCGGTGATCTTCTCAGAGAAGAGAGTTCCTCTCATTCGGACGTTTTCAGCCATGATAGCATTACTTCTGTTAAGATAATATCGCACAATACTTACCCATTATCATCAGCTATCCACAAAATTTTAAGTAGCAATATTGATTCGCAGTATTTGGAGCACAAGTTGGATTATAAAATTGTAAATATTTTAGATGATACTCCCGAGAATCCTTCATTAGACGAAGAATCCTCATTGCTAAAAAATGATGAAGGAAATATAATTGTGACTTCTTTACCTAAAGTAATGAATCCCAAAGAAAAAGCCTCTAGTGAAAATGATTTGCTTGTAGCTAATTATCGTGCTAAAACAAAAGGAAACTTTGGTACTAAGTCAGTTGGTAACATTTCGGAATTAGAGAAAAGCACTTTTCGTGATACAGGTTATTATTCTTTCAAATCCTCCGAAGAAAGTTTTCTTAGTTTTGATGACTCAACCGAAACTTCGACTGCTTCTTTGACTCAATATCGATCACTTACTTCAACTGAAACCATTCCTGAAGAAGAAGAATCTGTTACAAAAATGTCTTTAAGTTCTAGTAATATACCTGATGCTGTTTGTGGCACTTCTCCGTCTAAATCCAGCACTTTGCCTTTAAGCTTAAGAAGTAAACTTTCTGCAACTCCTCATCGAACACGTTCCTCATTTTTTTCAACATCAGGTGTACTTAGGAAATTGACTCTTTTAAGAGGTATTTATTTCTATTATTTTTAACATTTAATGTCCTGAATCTTAATATACACTATCTAGCCAAAAGTATCTGGACACCCAGTGTTATGGACACATATTAATCTGATGTTGGTGCCCCTTTTGCATCGATGACAGCCTGCACACGTCTGGGAAGACTTTCCACCAGTTTTTCATTAGACTTCCATCACAGCTGAAGTGAGTGCTTGCCGTGAGGAGGGTCTATTTGACCGTAATCTGCGCTCGAATTCGCCCTAAAGGTGTTCTTTGGGATTTAAACCGGAGCTCTGAGAAGGCCAGTCCAGTTTTTGAACACCCATTTCGTCAAACCATGTCCGTGCAAGCCGAAATGGGCCGAAATACTGCCATAGAGTTGGGAGTGCAGCATTGTCCAGAATGTTCACCATACATCTCGGAGTTCATATTCCCAACTACAGCAACTAACGGAGCCAGTCCAAACCAAGAGAAACACCCCCACATCACCATAGCAACCTGGTATCCGGATACTTTTTACCAGATAGTGTATCTTGAATTTATAATAAAAGACTCTTAATGAAAAGTAAGTAGATATTGATAAAAATGTTAGTAATATAGATAAAAGTGTTTAAGGGACGTTTATTAAGAGTATATTCTTATCCACACTCATTCAAGCTATTACTAATTATATTAATATCAGATTTAATTTTTATAAGTAATATAAACGAGAAATATTGTTTAAAACGAGGGTATTGCCAGGCTTTTACAATATAAAAACTACCACCTGCAGATTTTCCACCTGCTATTTATCTCTCATTTTTATTTCATTTCTTTTATTGTATTTCACTGTTTTTATTCTGTTCACTATGATATTTAAAACCAAGAATTTTCCTATCTGTCAGCAATAAGGGATGGTTTCGTTGCAGTTATCACCAAGGAAATGTTGAAGCTTGTTTGAAATAGAGACATTTTTTTAGAAACGACCTCAAATTTTATAAACTTTCTGATAAACTATAAAATTGTCAGTAAAACTTCCATCATTCAATATCTTTGCATAATGTCTGAAATTAGAATCCTTTAATTTTTAAAACTTTTGTGTCCATAATTTTGTTTTTTATTTCTCTGAATAAGTAAAAAGTTAAGGAGTATTGAACTTCTCAAAGCTTCTTTAAAAAAAAAAAAAAAAAAAAAAGAAACAAGCCAAGGCCAAAATAAAAATATCCTATCTTATGTTTATAAAAAAATTATTTTGTTTTGAAAATGATTTGTTGCTTTGGAATTTTTCAATCAAACTGCGGAAGGATCTTGCATAATGATTTTGGGTCAGGGTACTCGTGCGTGACGAATCTTATGATATTCCAAATTAGATTATTTTTCATCATAAATTTGATTCATAATATCCTTTTTTTTATAAGTTATATATTTTTTGAATGTGTATTTTCTAGAATAATGTAATTTTATATTGCATTTACGTTTAAAAGTTTAGTTCTTTTCATTAACAACGTTTTGTCACGAGTACGATGGACGTTAATTTTAAATCATTTTAATTTATTTATAACATAATAATTATCAAAACAATTTATATTGAATTAAATATATATTGTCCGTAAGGTTCAAGCTAATATTTTGTCCCTGTTTTTATATGGAGGGGACAAAGTGAAACTGGAAATTTGGAAGTAACCTAATTTTAGAGCTGTCATTGGCAACTAAAAAGGCTACTATTTTCGCTAAAATATAGGCAAAAACGACTATTTTTCTGTCAGTTATAAAAACTGGCAACTTTTTTTTTTTAACAATATAACATAGAATAAAATAGTGCTTTTCTTTTCGCCGCGCTATGAATAAGAATCGGGCGATCATCATGCTTTATTTTTTTCCTTTCTGTGTGTATGTGACTTTATGTACAATACGCAAAAAAAGGACTATTCTGAATTACTTTTGATCTAATGACATTCTATGACTCAATCTTAATGATTCGAAGGGGTAACCTCAAATATGCTAATTAATTAGAGCAGATTATGTTTAAAGTTGAGAAATTAAACACAAAAACGTTTTTTCTCTGAATAAACATACCGTTTTTTCAACGAATTCGGACTATTGGCCACCAAAATATGGAGGGTTGCCGCAATCTGGGAAATAGGGTCCCCATAGTTTAGTCAGGAGAGCGATCCAAGTTTGGGCCCCGTGATGTTAATTTTACTTTTTGCGTAATTCCCTATATCTTGAAAACTTTTTAAACGAACTTATTATTATTGTAAGGTATACATTCTTTACTTCGTTTTAATGTATGTATTTTACATGATAAAATACAAAATTAGAGTGAAATCGGTTGAAATGTGCTTGAGAAATCGAATTTAAAATAACGACTTTCGAAAGCAATAACTCAAATACTCAGTTTTTCATTGGATGCGCAAGTTTTATACTTTTGAAATATCTGATAATATCCTTCATTCCATTCCTCTCATGTCTAATCAATTAGCAACTGAAAATAATTATCAAAAATAATCTAAATAAATCGAATTTTAAAACCACGAATTAGATTAAAATAAATATATATTTCGATAACAAAATATTTGTTATTAAGTGGCTTTTAAACTTTTGTATTTTAGTAGTGAAGTCAAGCATTCCCGCAACAGCCCGTTGTGGGCCAGGAAAGGGTCTTGAAGTTAAGGCGTTACAATAGCGTGACCGATGGCATGATTGTAGCATTGCGTGCTTCAAGTTTTATTTACTATTACTATAATTTGTTTTGAATCTATGGTATTGGAAATCAATCAAGTGCTTTGAAATTAAAATTTAAAAAAATCAATATCAATTCAATTATAAACAAAATTTAAGTACTATCCGTTTTTTCTAGAGTTTTTTAAAAAGTTTTATTTAATGTTGAAAATTAGATAAGTTTGTAATTTGTTATTTTACACTAGAGCTGAAGTACTCTAGAAAGTTTTATTTATTGATGAAAAGTAGAGTAGCTTTGAAATTTGCTATTTTGTGCTGAAGTACTTACATTAACCTCCTAAACTCTCCTTCCCCTACACGTGAGCTTTTTTCTCTCAAAAATACAAAATTTGCAACTCGATTTTTTTTTCTTCTTAATTTACTTTGGTGAACAAAAATAATCGTATCACCAAAATATAATAATAGTCACAAATTATAGTAATAATATAGTTAGTTACATTTTAATATGAAATAATGCATTGGCAATATTTTTTAAAACTTTCGTGGTTGTCACATAAGAAATTTTTTAACTTAGCTTAAGTGCTAATGTACTTTTTGCATCTCTACAACGTCAACAGGAGATAAATTAAGTAATTTTTAAAAATGTTTTATTTAACATTGAAAAGTAGAGAAATCGTGAAATTTTCTGTTACCCAAGAAGTGAAGAGAGTTTTATTTATTCGTGAAAAATAGACAAGTTTTAAATTAAATTAGAATCCTTGTGTAAAATAAATTGTGTTAGTTATTTGAGCAAGAATTGAAGTACGAAGACAAGATGAAAACAGAATTACTTACCTTGATTTCTTTCAGAAACATTGACACAAATTCAAATACCTGGTCATGAAAAGTCTCTATCTCACTTATATAATTTCTGAAAATGATTTAAATTAAATTTAAGGGATTTTAATTAAAGAAAAAAGAATATCTGAATAATTATTTTTACTTGCGATTTGAATTCAATAAATTATAATTAAATTTCAATGGATTGTTAAGGCAGAAATTTCCTTAAAACAACCCCTGTAAACCTTTTTTTTAAAAACAATTAAATTTAAACTGAAAAAAAAAATTCAAAAGATAACATTTTCAATGAGCGACAGCTTGTAGTGCACTGGGCTAGAGATGTGAGGCCCCTTCTCCATCCCATGCGATAACCCTTTTCCACAAGTAATCAGCTTTTCCATTTAGATGAAGTGTCCCGCTGTGGATATCTAATAAACCTTCATTGGTCTTAGAGTAAATCTGACGGACAATTATTTACATATTTCTCTTCACTCCGAATTGAAGCATAGGGCCTCTATCACAGTTTTCCATCTCACACTATTCCCTCTGATCGTAAGGACACGGTTCCCGATAGAACACCAAAGTCAAGCATTACTGGCTGTGGTCAGTTAGCTGATTGGTGACCACTTTGATCCGCCTGAGTAGGGATCGAGGGTGCGCGGTATCGGTCTTCTTTAAACTGTACTACCGTAAAGTGCTGAACTTCGCGTGCAGGTCGTTGGGCTACCAAAGCAGGGGAGCTATCCTCTCTTCAGAGGATCAAAATTGTGATGACATGTCTTCGGATCATCCTCAGGGATGTTTCCCAGACTGTCGCCTATAGCCCATTGTGCAGCTCTAATGCGACGTAAGTAAAGTACCTACCTACTTTAAACGAAGTTTGTTACATCATTTCATTAGCTTATCTAGAGTATGCTAATGACGTATTAGGTAGTTCGAAAATTAATTTTTTTCTAATGAAAATAAATGAAAGGAGATCTTCTTATAGTGAATAAATATTTCATTGAATCATATATTGTCGATTCTGATTCAGTACATTTTGCCCTTTTTCTGGCAGTAGCATGATTCCGCGCGCAAAAGAGTTTTGTTCTTAGCTGGCAAAAAACTAATCCGGGTAATGTTTGACCTCCTTATTTAATAGTACAGGTTTTACCGTCTAAAGAATTATGTAATTTTGTAGCGACCGCAACATTGTTATGGACAATCTATTTTTATTCGTGAATGATGACGCTCTTCAAAAATTGATAATTTTTTTGACGTATAGAAGCAAATCACTGACGTCAACGCGACAATTCAATATCCCCCCCCCCCGTTAAAACATGCCTGTTTGGATCAATTAATGCCTTTATTGCGTCTTCATTAGTGGTGCATTATCGTGCTTCGTAACCGAAATTTTGCAAATCAGTTTTGACACTGGCGTACTGCCATTACGTCTTCTCCATACGCATCGGGTAATTTTTTCTTGCTTCAACAGTAGTTTTACCTGTACAACAAAGAAGTTTAAAAAAAAGTGCAAAAAGTAAAATGCCTTTCACTTTCCGTATTTGAAAGGACACCAATCAAAACAAGCCTTGCTATATTAATATATGGGTGATTCTAACGAAATAGAACAATTCACTGTCCCTTGCTCCAAGATCTAATACTATAATACTAAAAGAACTTTTTTTTTAAAAAAAATTAAGAAATAGCTTTGCTGTTAGCATTTTAAAATAACTTTAAACTAGTATTGACTGTTTTGTATAGTTAAAAAATTTAATTGAACTTCAAAATTTCATGTTTCTGGCATGTCACTTACAATGTTTCCAATAATAACTAGCTTCAATATCTAATTTTTTTTATCTCAACCGGTGTAAGCATTTCTAGAATATATGCAGAGGGTATTATTTACAGAAACTTCGTTTAAAATAATTTTTGCTGTCAATAATTTGTTTGTACCAAGAAAATCTGTCATTTTCCTGACTACTTTTGTTTAGTGGTTTATAACCAAAATAGATTGAGCCAGCAATCAATATCTTATGTTAATAGATTGATTAGATACCCTCCTATATGAACATGTCTTGTTGAACCAATAAGAAAGAACCATAAACCAAACATAAAGAACCAATTTTCTGGCTCAAAATCTATTTCAAAAACTTTTTCAAGGTGACTAGGTTTTTGTGCTGTCATTTTCCTGCCTTCTTGAAATCATTAATAACATAAACTACATAGATTTATCTGAGTTATTTTAAGAAATTCTGTTGTTTTCTGCAGAATATAATCCTAGGCCAAAATATTAAATTAAAGTAAAGTTATATACCAGGGGTTGCCAACCTGCTGCTCGCGAGCCACATGCGGCTCTTTGAAAGATTATTTGTGACTCTCGGTAAATGTACCCGAGTTTCCTTTTCATTTTTGTGCTATTATATTTTAATATTTTTCTACTTGAAATTAACACCATTCAAGGTGAGTTTTCCATTTCCAATATAATTATGACCCAAAAAGCATCTGAAGAATTAGAATTAATAGAGATGCAAGACGATCAAGCTCTACAATTAAAATATAAGTCAAGGTCGATAACTGAATTTTGGAAATTTGTACCAGAATCGAAGTATCCTGAATTAAAAAAAGTTGCTTGTCTAATTATTTCAATATTCGGAACAATGTTCTGATGTGAATCATTTTATTCCACTTTTAAATTCGTGAAATCCAAACACCGATCAGTATTAACTAACCAGCATCTCAAAGAATTACTGAGAAGTGCTGTCACCAATTTTTCACCAAATTTTGAGGAATTGTCAAGAGAAGTAAAATAAATGTGTTTAATTTTTAATATTTAAATTCAATACACACATTTTGCACTTTTATTTATATGTTTTCAATAAATATAATTTCTGTAAAAAAAAATAATACCTTTTTTGCATACCTTAAATACGTACTTAATTGTGACTCGCGAAATATTTTGAAAAATGGCTCGACTATCAAAGAGCTTGGCCACCCCTG
>NC_092215.1:227427-229029 GCF_043381705.1 Parasteatoda tepidariorum
TTTTTTTTTTTGCTAATTATTAATTGCTAGTTTGTTTGTTTTTGTTAGTTATCCTTTGTAAATTTATTTTTATAGCTATTAATTGCGCAACTTATTTTAATTGTTAGCTCTTTAGCATTATTTCTTAAAATAAAATTAGTTTGTAATGCAAACTGCACAGAGAACGTATTAAGACGAATTCGAACTAGACTTAACTGAATGGGTAGAAATTATAAAATCATTTAATACAGCTCACAGAGATTTAAGAATTAAATTATCCTTATTACACAACTAAAAACCTACATACATATTTTAAATGCGAACTGTTGATATATAGCAGCCTAACTCTTGCCAACTCATTCTCTATCACCAACAAGCTACGTGCGAAATCAAGAGAGTGTCAACATTGCTGTTTTCGGAAAATAATTCTCGCTTGATGTGAATGCACGAGAGTCTCCATTATAAATGATTCATTTTTAGCAGCCTTTAAATTATATAGGAAAGCTCGATTTGGTGTTAATGTATTCCTTCACATAATTTTTTTTAAATTGTTCAACACAACATCATATTCGGAGAGATAGTACACAACTACAGTGTGGAGAATATTGAGATTTTACATAAGCTACACTATCTAGCCAAAAGTACACTGACACCCAGTGTTATGGACTCAGTGTGCAGAGGCACATATTAATATGATGTTTGTTCCTCTTTTGCATCGATGACAGTATGCACACGTCTGGGAAATCTTTCCACCAGTTTTTGATAGGTGGCCTTAGGAATCGACTTCCATGACAGCTGAAGTGAGTGCTTGCAGTGAGGATAGTCGATTTGGCTGACTACGTAATCTGCGCTCTAATTCGTCCCAAAAGTATTCTATGGAATTTAGATCGGGACTTTAAGAAGGCCAGTTTTTGAACACCCTTTTCGTCAAACCACTTTAGTGCAAGCCTCGATTTGTGAATGGAGCTGTTATCCTGCTGGAAGAGAAATGGGCCGAAATATTGCCACAGAGTTGGGATTGCAGCATTGTCCAGAATGTTCACCATACATCTCAGGGTTTATGTTTCCAACCACAGGAACTAACGGACCCAGGCGAAACCACGAGAAACATCCCACACCATTATGCTTCCACCATAACAACCGCTTGTTCGGATAGTTTTGGTCATATAGTGTAGATAATGAATAAAAGTAATTCAACCGTGTTACATTATGATTTAAACACAATACTTTAATTATTTTAATTGATGGTAGACCAAGTGTAAATGACTCGGAATCGATTCAAATTAGATTTTTAAAAATATTTTGATGCTCCTTATTAATCTGATTTAAATTAATAATTCGATTATAAGTATCGAAAATTTTAGTTTGTTTAAAGTGCTGTAGCGATAAAGTAACAAGTTCAATGTAAGGATTAGAAAAAGAGGGGCGTTTTGGTCTAGTTAGAGCTGAATCAACAGTAGAGGGGTTAAATCCACGGCTAACAGTAGAAGTTAACTTCAAAGAAGAAGACTCATAACAAAGGTAAAGTTGCTTGGAAAACTAAAAGTATGAAATGCAGAAATTTTCTGATAATTATAGAATGGTTAGAATTAACATGGCACATATGATATATATATATATATA
>NC_092215.1:229178-276484 GCF_043381705.1 Parasteatoda tepidariorum
GTTTTTATTCTTTTGAAGGTCTTTATATATATATATATACAAACAACAAAATAATGAAAAGTTTACGAAATAAAACATATCAAGTAAAAAACAGAAAATACAAAACAAAACACAAAACCAAATCTGTAAAGCGAGTAGCGAATACAAATAAAATTACACGTACCGGAATCTTTCAAAATGGTTTAAAATATTTTCGTAAGATTGCAAGATTTCGTAAGATTGTAAGAGTTAGAAGCGTAAATAGAGAGATCTTTTATGGCGCGTTCTCACTGAATTACTGAAGCACGTTTGATTTGTTAATTACCTTGGATTGACCCGAAAATGGATGTGCTCAAGGTAATAATGCTATTCTAGATAATTAAAAGTGTATAATTAATAAGGCTGATATTTGATTATACAATTTTAATGATTTTAGAAAATTAACATTTATTTAAAAAAAGGGAGAAAAAGGATTTGCCCGTTTTGCAGAGATTTTTAGCCACGGATTTGCTCGAATTGGATTTGCACCCTATAACAATAAAAGTCATTTTTTCTTATTTTTTTAAGATTCATTTCACATTTTCAAACATTCCTCAATAAATGCTAATTTTTGTTTAATATAATTATTTATTTATTTACGTTATCCTATCCTCTGGTTTATTGTTTTAATGTTATGATAGTCATCGAATTTTTGACAATATTTTTTATTCTAGTCCATTATTGACTATAATAAATTTAATAAGACTTATTTTTATTAAATTAATGCAAAGTTTGAAGGCGTAATATTTATTCCCGCAGTATTTTTATTTTTTATTTCAAATGCTATTTTTTTCGTTAATTTTTTTAAAGTTTTTTTTTTATTGTTTTAATTTTATGATAGTGATCGAATTTTCTGCAATTTTTATTGTAATACATTATCGACAATAATAGGGTTTAATAGGACTTATTTTTAGTAAATCAATGCAAAGTTTGAAGGTGTAATATTTATTTAGACGGTATTCTTACTTTTAATTTGGAATGCTAGTTTTTCATTTATTTTTTTAAAATAATCATTTATTTGTCTTAAAAAGACTTTATTCATAACCTTTAATATTTCTAAATGTTTCTTAATCCCTCAAAAATTGAAATTAATTCTTCTTCATACTTTGCTATCTTAAAAGCTTTTTATCACTCTCCACAGCCTTCAGTTACTTCCTGTAACTCCATATCAGAAACCTTTTTGTCTCACTATTTGGATCTTGTATTTAACAGCTTCATGACTCTATGCTCTATTTTATTTAATGTCTTGGCAACTATTCTACCATGCAGCTGCTATTGCAAACGAAAAACAAACCGTGAGAAACCTGATACGAAATCATCAGGTAAATCTAAAAATTTATCATGCGATAGTGAGGTTATCGAGCTCTCCTGTATACAAAAAGGATCCGGAATAGAAAGCGGATTTAGTGAAAGTTTTGTAGAAACTCAGAAAAATGATATCTTTAATGTTCACTCTCTTAAAGGTATGTGTATTTATTTAAAAATGTATTATTGCGGTAATTTACTTTTCATTCTTTTAAAAGTATATGCTTTTCTTTTTCGAAACCATTAAATTAGAATAATAGAAATAAATAATATAAAAACTAAAAATGTGCATTACGTTCTACTTTTTAAGTTTTGTTTCATTTCAGTTTTAATTTATAAAACAAATAGAAATAAGTGTTAAAATTCATAGCGATACAGAAAAATTTTGTTTCAGAGTTTATCCTTTTAACGGTCTTTCTTTTCAAAAAGTATTAAACTATAATAGTTTAATATAACTTATTTATTATTAATTTATAAAATATTCTTTTTAATTTATGAATCAATAAAAAAAAGGGATAAACACTATTGTATTTTTTATTCTTTTAAAGTTGCGTGCTTTTCTTTTCAGATAAGTTTTAAATTAGATTTTTTAGTAAAAATTAATATATTACGTTCTGGCTTTTAAGTTTTCTATTAAATCCTTCCTTTCTAATATTTTTACTAGTTCCCTCCTTTTATTTTTTAGATAATAAAATGTATCGAAATAATTTTTATAACATGGAGAGACAGAAAAATGATATTTTAGTTTTTATTCTTTTGAAGGTCTTCTCAAAAAGTACGAATAAACGATATCGAAAATCAGTATATTATGTCCTAGTTTTTAAGTTTTGATTTAAAATATTTGTTCCTTTTTTTAGTTAACTATAAACTTTATAAAAATAATTGATAAAACATAGAAAAGAACGCTCTAAACAGGGTTTTATGCCTTTCTCGTTTAAGAAAAGTATTTAATTTTACGAAGTAAAAATTTCTGTGTTACGTTTTAGTTTTTAATGTTTCGATTGAATTATTTATTCCTTTTTCTTTCAAATTATAAAATATATATAAATAATTTTCAAAACATGTAGAAACAGGAAACGATATTTTAGTTCCACCGCTCTTCTGACCAAACTATTGGGGCCCCAGAATGTAGCTACCCTCTATATTTTGACCGTCAGAAATTCGATTCCGTTGAAAAAAAGGTATGTTTATTCAGAGAAAGTACGATTTTGTGTCTGATTTCGTAACTTAAAATATCTTCTGTACTGATTAATTAGCATAGTTAAGAAAAGTCCCTCAAACCAAGATTAAGATTGAGTCCTAGAATGTGAAGATTTTCTATTAGATCAAAAGTTATTCAAATCGGTCCTTTTTTTTCCGCGTGCTGTGCATACTACGTTCCAGTTTTTGAGTTCTTATTTCTCTTCTTTTAAATTTTTGAAGCATATAAATTGAGAAAGAAACAAATGCTTTTCTAATGGGTTCATTTTCATGGAACCTGTGCCTCTGTTTTCAGTAGAAAATCTATCTTTATTAGAAAAAAATAGTAATAATGCGTGGTAATAAAATAAAATAATGCTTAAAATAAAATTAAAAATGAAGTATTCGAATAACTTTTGATTTAATTTTCGGATTTTTACAAATATCTAATAAATCTTATTGGTGTTAGTAAATTTGACGGACAATTATTTACATACACACATATTTCTCTTTACTCCGAATTGGAGCATAGGACTTCTATCATAGCTTTCCGTCTCACTCGAGTCCCGCAAGGACACGGTTCCGGTAGAACACCGAAATCAAGCATTATTGGCTGTGGTCAGTAAGCGGGTGGGTGACCACTTTGATTAGTCTGCGTTGTGACCGAGGGTGTGCGGTATCGGTCCTCGTTAAACTGTTCTACCATAAAGTGATCAACTTCTGCTCGCTTGCAGATTGTAGGGCTACCAAATCGGGGAGCTATCCCCTCTGCAGAGAATCAAAATTGTGATGGCATGTCTTTATGGCAATGATGGCAAAATTGTGATGGCAGACCGTCGCCAATAGCCCATTGTGCAGCTCTAGTGCAACGTACATGAAGTACCTACCTACCTACCATCTCACTCTATTTGTGGCCAGATATTTTGCCTCTCTCCATGTCTTTCCTATTGTTTTCAATTAACTTACAATCGTCCTGTGCCAAGTATTTTTTTAAGCCTTCCTCTTTTTCTATTGCTCTGTGGGTTATAATCAAAAACTTGTTTTACTTTAAATTTTTCAGATTGATGACCAATCTATTTCCATTTTTTAATTTCAATATCAATCTGTTTTGGTTTCTGTTTTGCTTTCCTAAGGATTTCAAATAAATAAATAAAATAGTCGAACCTCATTAACGCGAAATCACTTGCAGCTTCATGTAAAGCTTGAAATATCGCTTTACATGAAACACATGTTTTGTCCCGTGAGTCAGCTATCAAATATTGTTTTATTTTACAGGTTTAACATGAAATTTTCAAGCTGATTATCGCTTAACATGAAAGGAAACTGGAAAAAACATAGATAATAAGCACATGAATAAAATCCTAATAATTTATTTTGAGGAATGCTATTTCTATTTTCTTTCTTTGTTAGAAGTAGGATATGGGCAAATAAATTAAATAGTTAAATTAAAATAGTTTAAACTTTTAATCTTATTTTAATTTGTTTGGTTCATAATAGCATTGTTTGCATGCATCAATGTAGTACATAACGTGTATTAATAGTGCATAATAAATTATTTTCATAATGTATTGTATAAGACGAAATTCAGTTAACATGAAATATTTATGATAGTCCACCGATTTCGCGTTAACGAGGTTGGACTTAACTTGAATAACTATTGATCTAATTTTCGGATTTTCACAAATGTCAAGTAAATCTACATCGGTCTAAGAATAAACCTGACGGACAATTAATTAGCATGATAATTAATTCGTGTAGCATGAAATCGGATACAAAAACGCATTTTCTCTCTCTCTCTTAATCTCTCTCTAATGGGCAAATTCAGATTTCTGACCCAAAAAGTACTGAGATTGGTGAGTAGCTACACTCTGCAAAAATAAGGCCCTAAATATTCAGCAGAGCGATCATAAGTGCAATCACTTCAATATTAATTTTGCTGCCATATCTCGGAAACTTTTCAAACGAATCAAAGATTTTTTATTCCTAATTATAAAACTAGTTTATTCAAAGATTTGATGCAGAAAAATAAATTTTTATAATTTCTGCTTACATTTTATTATTCATAGAGTTTTATTTTATTAACAATTTTGAATTGTAAGGTTTGTTATTAATTTTAATAAAATATTAGTGTTTTGGGGTAAGAATTGGATGTTTTCATATAAATGTGATGTTTAATTCTCTGCATTAAGCTGCAAGTATATAGAACTCATAAAATAAGTTAGAATATAGAGAAAACATGGGAAATAATAAAAATTAATGTAAAGATAAGAGGAAAAATTATTAAAATAAAATATTTTTAAAATATTTACATTTTTTAAATTTATTTATTTAAAAAAAAACTCTTAAAAAGGCTGGAAATGATCATGTGAGCTGAATAAGAGAGTTTATCTTTTCTTTATTTTGTTGTCCAGCTTTTTAAAAAGTTTTTTTGAATGAATAAATAAATAAAAAATTAAATATTTTTAAAAAAATTTTATTTTAATAATTTTTTTTCTTCTCTTTTCATTAATTTTTATTATTTTCCATGTTTTCTCCATATTTTAACTTATATATATATATACACACACTTTTTCCATTAGGTGAATATATTGATGACCTCTTTTATTTCAAGGTCAACAGATTGTTTGCAAAGATAATTTTGTTTTTGTTGGAAAAATTGAAATTTTATTAGTACATTTTTCAGAAGAATAATTTTTATATTGTATCAGAATATTTACAAACTTATGAGGATAAAATAATTGTTCTTTGTAGATGAGAGTGGAAATTCTCTTCGTTCTTCACCACATGGAAGATTACGCATGCGGAATCGTTCATTGTCTGGTGGAAGTGAAGATGCCAAACATAGGAAAACATCTCTTCCTCAAATATCTGTTTCAGAATGTGCTGAGGTAAACCGAAAATAAATAGCTTTAAATGATTTAATATGGGTGGTCTTTTCTACACTACGGAGCGCTGCAAGCTCTTAACTGCCTATAATTCCGGGTTACTGTTTTTGGTTTGTTTTAAAGCCATTTGGCTCACAACACGATCACTGTGTTTTGAGACTCTCTTGAGTAGTATTTCTTGTATACGTGTATTTTTTAACTGATTTATTATTTGTGTTTAAACGAAGAATCATTTTAAGACTTGTTATTTGAAGAACTGTCATTTGAAAATAGAATCGTTATAACACACTTCTTACCTTGTTAACAATATACCAACTTCGAAATTTAAACCTACTTGGTAATTTTCAAAATGAACTTACTGTCGCTGCTTGAACAATATGCTAATACTAACGTATGATGGTGCAAGGCTTGCAACAAGAACAAACAGTAACAAACAAGTAAAAAAAAAAAAAATCAGAAGTGCCAAAAAGCGAGTTCTTTTAAAATCTAGCAACCATGTCACCTTTTTTAACAATATATCTCTAAATAACTAAAACAAATTTTCACTTCAAACTCACCAGAATTACTTAATACTATCATTAATATCTTATGAAATACAACAGATTTGAGCTCAGAAATTCTATGATTTATTTATTTTATTAAAAGCAAAATTATCTGTTTGATAATATTGCATCGCAGAATAAGCCGTAGTAAGCAATTGTATACATTCAAACCGGAAGTAAAGCAGGTCATGAGCTCGAGATTGTTTTTGTTTACATTTATACTGAAAACACCATCCATTACTAACTTTAAATTTTGAACTTATGTGTCTCTTTCTTAATTACAATTATTTCATTAACCTACAAAGTGACGTCCATGTTAGGGCCTATTTCCATATTCTTATTAACTTTAAAAAAATGCTTTATTTAAATAGTTGACTTACCTAATATGCAATATTTAAAAAGCTCACAAAGCATACAATGAATTTATTAACACTACTTATCAGATAAATATGTATTCTGTAATTTTTTTTCGGTGCAAATGACTTAAAACCAGTAGGTATTATTAAACTTCTTCAAATTATGCACTTGTTCAAATTAAGTATTGTAAAAAAAATTTGCTGATAAATATCTCTTCACTATATAGGCGCAGAATCGTTTTATTCAACGCTTTGTTTACTTTTGAAGAAAGTAAAAATGCCTTGATCAGAAGAGAATTGTTGCTTATTTTTATTTTTGTTAAATGGATGATCCATTTTGTAATATCGTTATTTTTAAATACATTGTTTCTATTAAAATTCATTTTTAGATTTGAAAAATATTCGTTTCTTTGAAATTTTCGCTATTTTGGATTTTGCAGAAATAGGATTTGACTGTAATATAACATGCTTATTATCACATGTTAGGAAGGTCATCTTAAAAAAAAATTTTTTTGAGGAAATATGTCTAGAAAATTATAATGGAATCTGTAAAGGACCCCCACTTCACTGTCTGAAAGGTTAATTTAGTATGAGTTTATATAATACTGACCCTTATGTGAAAAATTATATTTTTGTTAAAATATGTTTGGGGGTCAAATGTTGAATTATTACAATATTTTTATTATCTGAAGTATAATAATATCAATATTCATAACATTTTAATAACAAGTGTGGTCTATTATGGATCAGTGATCATCATTTGTGTTAATGGAAAAGCTTTACCAAGCAAGGGTTCATGAATGTGTATTTTTTTATTTAGTATTTTTAAAATTTATATTTTCATTAGTTTCATTGTAAGTATATATTTATTTCTTGCAATCAAATTTTTTTTTGATGGTTAAGAAATAAAAGATATGAAATTTAGTTCTAATTTTTAATTTTAGGTTTTGATAATGTAGAATTTATGAATTGCATTTTTAATAATGTTTTTCTTTTTCAAGTCCAACTCAAAAGTAGTTTATGACAGTGTCTCAAAGAAAAATTTTAAGTTTGTTAATTAATTGTCAATTCGCATTAAATAAATGCAATAGTAATACTAATTCTTTCTTTTATTTTATTTATTTACTTACTTTTAGACTTATATAATTTTAAATTTTGATAATTTTTTTACTAATTTGCTTAGCGAATCTTATTGAATTTCTTAAAATATAACTAGAAAGTTTTCAGACAATTTTGTTTCTTTCTAATTAAATAATTGGTCTGGAGACATTTCATGTCAATATTCAAAATACTTTTGAAAATTACAACTCTGACAATAATGAATTAAGCAAACAGTTTAAGCAACATGTTTAGTTAAATATAATACAGGGTAGTTCAAAATTAATAACAGCAATTACAAACACCTATAACTATTTAGTGAAAAATAATTTATCGATAAGATTAATATAGAATGAAGATGGAATTTCAAATTTTCTTTATGTAAGGCACAGTGAAGCGGAATCCTGCACATGCGTGAGTTCATTAGTAAAAATGGCGAGTCCCGTGCAGAAAGCATTCTGCGTGTTAGAATTTAACAATAGTCATTCTGTTATCACAGTGCAGAGAATATTTCGTCAGCCTTACAATCAAGAACCTCCAAATGGGAACAACATATGCAGATAATCATACAGAACTCAAAGAACACAATGTATGGTGTGATATGGACTACTGCCTAGATGTTGTCTGTTTGACCAAGGGAAGTCATATAGAAAATCTGTGACACATTTATAAGAAATGTTGAAGTTCCTTCTACATTCTGTGTAAATTTTATCAATAAATTCTTTTTCATTAAATAGTTATAGCTAATTGTAATCACTATATTAATTTTAAATTATCCTGTATAATTAATTTTTAATGAAAGAGTTGTCATGGTGATGAATACAAGTTCCATTGAATCATACACTTCTAAAATTACATGATAAAAAATTCTATTCATACAAGTTTGTTTACTTTTGAGCCATTTATATTATTCTAAACATGTACAAAAATATTTTTATAGAGCCAAGTCGGCCGACTGAGTGCTGCGAGTTCTGAGAAAGAAAGTTCAGGGGTGCAAGAAGATGAAATTGACCAAGCTTTTGCTTATCACTGTAGAAGTCAAATGTCTCTTTCCTCCTTTGGGGTAATTTTCCAGAATGAACTTATAAATAAATATATATGTGTATAAGGGACAGTAAAATAATAAGCCACATTTTCCAATTGTTCAAAATTTCCTTTTCGGCAATAATATGTTTCTATATACAGTCAAACCTCGTTAACGCGAAATCGGCGGGACTATCATAATTATATCATATTAACTGAATTTGTTTTTATCTGATGCATCATGAAAACAATTTATTTCATACTATTAATACTGTTGCAATACTTTAATGTATGAAAACAATTCTATTACGAACCAAACAAATTAAAATAAGTTATAAAGTTATAACTACTTTATTAAACTATTTTATTTTAACTATTTCATTTATTTGCCCCCTCTGCTACTTCTAACAAAGGAAGAAGTGAAAATGGCATTCCTCAAAATGAATGATTGGGATTTCATTCACTACAATAACTCAGTCAGGTATTAAGCATACTATACTAACATATCTAATTATTTATTAGGTCCGACGATAACTCAGAGTCACAAAATTCTCAATATAATAAAAATAAAAGTTCTCAAAAATCTCATGAGCGGACTGTAATAATTAAACACCACTTTATTAACACAAGTCAATTAGAGAAACGCTGTTTTCACACATCCGAGCTCTTCGGATTCATAAGATACACTAATTTTTCATAGATGGCGCTTCTGGCGTCAACATTTATTATCTAGGCTTATCCAGTTTCCTTTCATGTTAAACATGTAAAATGCAACAATAATTGATGACTGACTTACGGGACCAAAAATGTGCTTCATGTAAAACGATATTTTGCATTAAGCTGTTTCGCGTTAGTGAGGTTCAACTGTATTGTGTTGTTATCTAGTGGAAGTTCAGAGAACTTAAGTACTTATCTAGCAGCAATACTTTGGGTGACTTGATGTAAAACTGTCATTTCTGGGGAAAATGTGACTTATTACTATTGCCTTAAGTCTTTTATAAATATGGTTAAGAATGACAATTTTGATGAAATTACATATTTCCTTATATTTAAGAAAGAATAAATTATATCAAGTTTAATAATATACTTGATTTTAGTCCTTGTAAATTTTTATGTATAAAATTATTGCTGTAAATTTTAAAGTAGGCTCTTCAGCGATCAATAATTCATAACTTATCTCTATATATTTCATATGATAAGTGTTTAATGCCACAAGAAAATAATCCTTAGGGGAAATAATCCTTGAGAAATAATTCCATAGGGCCTGAACTCGATTTTGGTCATAAGTCACTAACAAATGAACAAAAAGAGTTACTATTCATTCTTATAAGGTACTAAAAACGCTATAAACACATGAGAAAAGTTAAAACTTGAAGCTGAATCTGTTTTTTGTTTATATTTTTATCATTGATCTTTATTTTTATTTTTCATTATTGGTGCACAATAGTATTTAATTTATATTTAACTTTATCACAATTTTTGAAAGAAATTCAATTGAAGACTTCAGCAAATTTTATTTTTTTTTTGAAAATGCAAGCACTTTTTAATTGATATTGTCAAACTTACTTCATTTTTGTCAAATTTTGAGCAAAAGCCATGGCGGTTCAGGGGGTAGAGCATTCCAATGAGGTGACCCAGGTTCCAATCCTAGCGATGGCTGGTCGATATGAATTCCACACCCGATATGAATTCCACAGTGCTGACATAAAATATCTTCAGTAGTAGGCAGATCATGAGTTAGAATCCACTTGCAGTCAGGCTAACTTTGGGAGGTTTTTGTGGTTTTTTCCTCTCCAAGTAATCCAAATGAGGGTAAATTCCGTAAAAAAGTCCTCCAGGAAAGCAAATTTCTCCCAACACTTGGTCCAGGAGTTCCCTTGTCTTCTAAATTGGGTTCTAAATTACAAGGCTACGGAGTTGAATATGGGTAGTCGTAAACCCTATATTGGGTCCGCTATTCAACTATTATAAAATAAAATAAATTTAAATAAAATTTTGAGCAAACCTGTTACATTGTATATAGACCAATATATTTTCAAGCTTACTGTCTAGAGGCCCAATAATATTCTTTTTTGAAATTAATATTGCTGATAATGCCTTGTTATAAAGAATACAAAATAGAGTTGGAAAATATTAGAAAAAAGTTGTTAATTTTTTTAAAGTAATCAAAATAACATTGCAATATATATATATATGAAATTCTATGATTTATTTANAAATACTTTTGTATTAATAAAAGCATTGAAACTTCTTCGTTTTCATAAAATGCAGATATTCTATTTTGGGACTTCAAGGCTGAAAACATGTATTATAATTAGATTTATGTTTCAAAAGAGGAGTTATTTTAAGATCTTTCACTTCCATATAAGGAAGGATTAAACGATTTTCTATGAGTATTAAATGATTTGCGATGAGGCGTAGGAATACAGGGAATGCAATATGACTGCCCTTTTACCCATTTTAATTATCGTATAAAACGGAAGAGCGATGGTTTTTGGGTGACTTTTGGTGTATCATACTGACCAGCTAAACTACGTCAGATTTGACGGGATATGTCTCTCCCCCCCTCCAGCTGGGGGAGGGGCTGAGACTTCTGCTTCACCATCGATTAGTAAGTAAAAGCTTGTGCATAATATGGCCTCATTACTCTTGATATTTTGACTAATAATCCCACAAAAATAACGAGGTTGTTGCCCTGTTATTTGATATATATATATCACAAATATTCCTGCAAATGTTAAGTATTATTTGACAAATTTATACTTTTTCATGAAGTCTAGTTAAAAAATTCTTGTTTTTAATAAAATATACAACTATAATATGCAATTTATGATTTGTAAGCAATGGTAATTTACTTTGAATGCATATTTTAATTAAAAAAAAGTTAAATAAAGAAGGTAAAGTATGTACACATGCTATGCATTCTTTTTTACATTTTGAGCTTAGAGATTTAAATTGTTCATAATTAAAAAGTCTACTTATTGCTATCATTTTTTCATCTATGAGCATTCTCATTGTAACAGGTTCTTGTTGTGTTGATGTAATAACTATTTTTATGATCAGTTAGTTTACGAAAGAAAAAAGTTATATCTTTCTGTAAGATACTTTCAATAATAACAAAGGTGTATGTTACTAATTTAAGGTAACAAAACGCTGTGTTTACGAAAACAAAACAAAATTTTTTATTGAATATGTTTGCATTTTTTTAATATTCTCACATTTTTTTGATACTAATATTATTGGCGATATTCTCTCATTTTGTTGGGGGGAGGGGGAATGCAGCAATTATTTCCTTCATTGCATTTTGCTAATCATCATCACAATAAGAAAATAGTGAAATATCATGAAATCTATAGCAGTAACTAATGAAAAACAGATCGACGATGAAATCACGCGAATCAGACTCTTGAGAAAGGGGTTGCACAAATGCGTGTTTCCTTTCAAGATTATATCGGGTTTTAAAAACTATGTTAAAATCGAAAGCATAATTGCTACAAAAAAGTGTATAGAATCATTGCCTTAAAAAGTAAATGATCTAATGCGCAATTCGAATTTCCCATATTGCCTGAAATTCAGTACCATGTTTACGCATGAGCGCACCTGGGCAGTGCCAGGGGACCCCAGGCACTCAAGGGGCCCTTGAGCATCTTACATTTTATAAATTGCGTTTAAAAAAGCTAAGAATAAAAGACATTGCTTTATATATTTTTTTAAATAAATATTTTCTATTATATAAGGTGTGCATTTTTTTTCTACAAATAGTGATTGATTAGTATGCAAACACTAATAATTTGAATTGTTTGTCAACAAGAAAACTTGAAAAGGGCAACCGAAATCTTATTTTTCTATGTTTCAATGAAAATTTCAGGTACTTGGGCATTTAAAGATGTTTTAATAACTGTCTAGTTTGACAAAATAATTCATACCTTTTTTTTTTAACCTTTCATACCTTTTTTTAACCATATTCATACCTTTTTTTTAACCTTTGAATTTATTTTAATTTGTTATACCCTTATGTTTATTTAATTTAATTTAATTATTTTAATTAACTTCCATGATTTTGTAAATTATTTTATTATTTGAGGATTACAACTGGTTAGAATATAAATTTTTTTTTAACATTATACATTGTTTAAAAATGTTTTTCTTAGTTTTTAGGATAATCAAAATGTGTTTAAATTTGTTATAATTATTGCATAACTTAATGCTTTATTTCATGTGTGTGAAAGCTTTTAGTTCGTTTTTAAACATTATTATATGTTGTAGGGATCTAAAATATTTTTGTGCCCGGGGGCCCTGCATGCTATTAAGACGACCCTGCTGAAATTTATTCGGGATATATAAAAGCAATGTGAAAATCAATGTCAATAACTACCAAAATGGATTTACAATATCGGCACTTCGATTGAGCACTTCAAAAAGTGATTATTTAAATGCATGATTTAAATTTTCCATGCAAATTTCTGCTGGAAAGCAAAGCAAATTTTTTTTCTTCCCAAACGAAAAATCTTTCTGCAAGAACTTTGTGAAGTTCTGTGACAATGTCATTCTGCCACAGGGTTTACATGTGTTAGACTATCAAATGTTTTATCAGAGTTATATAATATGTTGTTAATTGATATGATTCCTTTATGTTTATATTCTTCCAACCTTTGTTGTTGAATTGCTCGTTAATGTCTTAGAAAACTTATATGTAATTTTTGGAGAAAATTCTTGGAGCATTCTTCATCAAAGTAAAACTTCAAGATATTGTAACAAGGAAGGTTGAAAGCAAATGCTAACTTTTTTAAACTATATACATTGAAATGCTTAGGTGTTAAATTGAGGATTAAAACAATTTTTTATGAATTTTAAGTTAGTTATAAATAATTAAACATTTTTGAAGTTACTCAAATTGTAGGTTGAAAACAAATAAATCGATCTAACATTTCTTGTACATTTTGAAATTGAACAAATCACTGCATGCAGTGAAGGCATAGACCATACTGCCAACTCTACTGGTTACTACTCTCCCAGTTTCTCTTGGTCTACTGGCTTAATTAAAATTTTCCTGGTTTTTTGTTCCTTTTAGAAAATTCCCTAAAATTTAGTAATTTTCCTGAAAAAACCCCTGTTGAAATTGAATTCTTGTACACATTATTTCTTGCCTGCTAGAATATTTAAATATGTATTACTAATACATAATGAGGTGAACCTCATTTATAGAAATCAGTTCAAAACTTTATTCGTTCTGAAATGTTCAGTTTATTTTTATTCAGAACTCTCTTTTTAAATTAATTAAAAAAATCCTTTAACTATATTTGATCCTTTAACTATATTTGATAAATTAAATACCTATTAATATTCAAACTTATGAGTAAACATAATGCATAACTTTTCAAGTGTGTTTAATGTCAATCATAACTGGAAAATATTGCAGTTTTTCTATTTTGATGACTATTAAAATCCCTAAAATTCCCTATGTATAAAATATTTTGTATATTATACAACAATCATCAAATTTATGTTATTTCAAAAAATCTACTGGATTTTCTCCTATCCATGTTGGCAGCCATGGTAAATGGAATATTTTTCAAATTTTTCACATTGATAGAAAAAAGTTGAAAGTAGTTTTTCTAAAAGATAGTTAGTAGGACTAAAGCACTTTTTACATACAGCCATTAAAATCCATTAAAATTAAAACAGTTTTAAAAAGTTTTATATAAAAAAGTATTCACAAATTAAATCATATATACTGAAATTTCAATCGTGTAATACCAATTATTTAATTTTATATTTTTAGGGAAGATGTGAAAGTGTTACTAGTGTATATAGTGCTGCTGGAGGGGGCCGCTATGGTACTGTCACAGTGACTGGTGAAGTTTTATTTGGCCTCAGTTATAATTATAAGGCAAGTACCTTGGAAATAATAGTGAAAGAATGCCGAAATTTGGCTGCTGTTGACATTAAAAGAAATCGTTCTGATCCGTAAGTGTAAGAAACTGCAATTTGTTATAAATTTATTGAATGTTTGACTTTGTAAAAGTTTTGAGTTCCAGGTGTCTTGAAAGGGCAATTTCACGATTTATCTTGTATGGATGGTTGACTGTGTAAAGCTAAGCACAGATGGCGCTAGGGGTTCAAATTCGTCGTAGGACTCCCGGGTTACTACTTCCGACTGATTTTCATGCCTGAGCTTCAAAAAACGCACCATCCATTATTATTATACTTGTAATGTTTTCAATATAACACGTTCTTCCAATCTAACTTTCAATGAAGCGTACAACAAATAAATTCCTAAGACTTCACAAAGCTTGCTATTATGCTACCTAAAAAATAACAAATTGTGCTAATTTACACAAATAATATAGACATAGTCCCACACATGATAATGGAAAGGTTAACACTCAAAACATGGTTAACCTTTCACTTTATTTATGCTGTGATATTAATTTTGTTAAATTTGTCTTAGGCTCACGACCTGTTAGAATTTATAAATTACAGAAAACTCTTGTGGATGTTAAAATTATGCATAAATTTAAGCACACTAATAAAATTTCCTAGAATATTAAGCCTGTTCAAACATTGCTTTGTAAGCATAACATAAGTGGAGGGATACACCGGAAGTTTTCTAGATTTTTTCCAATTTTAGGAAGCTTGATTGTTTACATTCAGTCAACCATTCATGTTACATCTGCAAATTAATTAATATTTTAGCCACGAAATAATTTTGTGAACATATATGTTTGAAATACCTTTGTAACAATGGGTAATTTAAAGACCCTAAATTGTATTACAAATTATAATTTTTGATTGTCCCATACATGATAATGGAATTTCCTTTAAGATGTAGAATTTTTAACTACAAATTGCATCTAGTGCTAAGAATTGTTGGTAAAAAAATTTATAGTTATAGAGTTACAAATAGTATTAAATAACTTTATTGTTAACTTTTATATTAATTATGTAAACTTAAATATTGTACTATATGTATCTTTTTATCTTTTTGTACTTGTATTAAAACAAATCTGTAGCATCTTTGCCCTTGTATTCAAATGTCAGTCAGAAGTCAATTACTGAGAATTTTTCAAATCTATATGACAGCTTAAGGTATCCAACTGGTTTTGATGAATTTTTTTTAAAAGCTTATTCTAAGATTTGGTGACCAGGGGTCTTAAAATTATGAATTGAAAGTAAAAAGTATTTTTATAATAAAAGTATATATTAAAAGTATTATATAAAGTATTTTTCAAAATAGGGCAAATTTGAGCTTATAAACAGATTTTTCCGCTTTTGTCTCTCAAATTTCAGCCTTTTTTTTAATCAAAAACTTAAATTCTATAAAAGTTTCGTTTTTTTAAATAAATATTCCACTTTTTCTAGAAATTCAGTTGTTGAAATAAAATAATTATATTTATTTTCGATTTTCAAAGATAAACCGGAAATTCTATCTATATGGCTGCCAACCTTTCCTCATTTTTACTTATTTTCTCTGCTTATACACGCAGAAAATAAGATTTTCCATATTTTTGCCCGCCTGCCTGCCATATGGCTCATATTTTCGTAATTCAGACATCGCTGCTTCCTGTTTGCTGACATGAAAGCAAACAAAATAATAAAAAAAAGTGGCTGATTTGCTGTGAAAATATTATATATTTGCTCATTCAATTAGTCTAATTTCGATTTATTATGGCAAAATAAAAATAATACAAACAAGCCTCTTAGAAATCCTAAGCCCAGAATCTGCTAATATCATGATTCCTATTCACACGATTTTAATATCAATCATCGATTTTCGTATTTACCTGATTTAAAAGTTGCGTGTTGCAACTCTTATTCACTTGATTTAAATATCGTACATTGTGGTTCTTATTTACGAAATTTAAAAATCCAATAGCCCGATTTTTATTTATGCGTTTTTTAAACCCTATTCGAATTGTATTCACGCGAGTTTAAAATCCAATTTCGTGATTCGTTTAAGCAGTTGTAATATCAAACGTCAATTTTTGTGTTTATACATGATTTAAAGATTAGACATTGGGATTCGTATTCATGTGATTTAAAAATTATGCATTATGATTTGTATTTTTGAAATCCAATATCGAGTTTCATATTGATACAATTTTAAAATTAATCACATGGTTTAAAAGCTTAAAAATCGCACTTTTTTTTGTCAAATTTTTGGATATCATAGCTTCTACGTGTTATATATATATATATATATATATATATTTATTTATTTTTGGATTTCCTCTTTTTTACTCTCTGACTACTCTCATCCCTGTATAAACTACGAATTTTTCATGTCACGTTAACAGCTCTACAACAAATTGTAACATACAAATTTCAGAATAATTTTTTTAGATCAATAATGTGATTGATTGACCTGTGTTAAAACTAAAATCTTATAAACCATTTTGGAACAACAATGAAATAGATTAAATATATTGTTTTATGTCGATTTTTATCGAAAAATTCTAAATATTCTTACTTCTTACTCAGATTTTTAAAAACTCACAATTAGACCTTAGCTTTCAGTTCAAAACATTACTAACATTATGCAAAATCTAAATAATAAGTTTTAAAGAATTTTTTTGTAATGTGTGATAGCATAATTTTTTTTCTTCTTAAAATCAGCATTCTACAGAGAATGCATTCAAATTGCAAGAAAATTCTGACAACAGCAAAAAAAATATCTGAAAATGAATTTTATTTGTCTTGAAAATGTACTTTATTCAAATTAATAAAGGTTAAATTACTCAAAGCATAAAAAAAAAACATTTTAGTTTCGATTGGGAGTTAACTTTCAGTTTCATCTGTCAGCATAGGAAAGAACTACTACTATAACTTAATTTCTAAAAATTAGAGAAAAAACATTTAGAGGGTAAATATGGTGTTCGATATCAATTGATTTGATTTCTATGCTGGTTCGTTTGATAACAAATGAATAAAATAGCTATTGGACTGTATTGAAAATTTTATTATCATTGGTGCTGCGATCACGCTCGTGCTATAAGATCAACAGCCAAATTTCAACTGTTCTGGGGTTACAAGAATGGTGGGGAGGATGCCGAGGCAAAGATGCCAAATTGGCGCAATATTTCTTAGATATTGAACATATGGATAATTATAAAAAAATTTCAATTTTTGTCAAATTTTAAATTTTGACCCTGTCAGATACTTTTAATGTAAAAAGAAAAGGTTGCTAAATTTTTTACACTAGTTTCCTTCTTGGAATCTCATATAAATAATATGTAACTTTCAAACATTTCATGTTAAAGAAAATATTATTTATTATATTATTTTTTGAAATACGACTTGATTTATTTAAACATTGTAGAAACTAGTAATTTATTCCGCTTGTGTATTATGTTTATTTTGCTTTTGAGAATTTTGTAATAAATATTTATTTAATGATAAAATAGCAAATAAAAAAAATAATGAATAATATTCACACAAAAATAGAAATATGTATGAAGTAGTCAAAAATTTACTTTTTAAATACTGTGATTAGAAATAAAATTTAAGATTAGCAATAGGAAACTTAAACCTAAAACGTTACTAGCAATTATGTGAGTACCATTATATTAACTTTCTTATTTTAGAATACTCAGAATTCATATTAGATGTGTAAAAATATGAGAATATTTGTATTACTTGTTACTAATAATGCTATTTAGTAAATAGCTATGATAAATTCAAATTGTAGTTTACTTATTTTAGAATACTCAGAATTCCTATTTGATGTGTAAAGATGTTTGAATTATGGAATATTTGTATTACTTATTAATAATAATGCTATGATAAATTCAAATTAAAAGTCTGAATTCAACTATTAAATCAGATTTATTTAAATAGGATGTCTTTTGCTAAAGTCACCCAAGAATTTAGATTGTAATATAACATGATATGTTTGCTGAGTTGTCATATCCTTAATTATTTTTCACTGTCGTAATTTTTTTTTAATATTCTGCTTTCTATGTTTTCATTTAGCAACTTTTATCTTTTGAAATTATTATAATCGTCACTTTTTATCTATGTAAGTCAGCATTATGACTTACATAATTGTCTAATTTTTATGAAATGTATTTTTTAAAACTATATGTTTATTTATTTATTATTTTTCTTGTATTTTCAGTTATGTAAAAGTTTATTTACTACCTGATCGAACGAAAAGTGGTAAAAGAAAAACAAAAGTAAAGAAGCACACTTTAAGCCCAGTTTTTGATGAACGCCTCAAGGTAAATTATGCCTATAAATACTCATATGCATACTGTATTGTTTAAAAAATTTTATAAGCATGCTCTTCAGATAAAATTATAAGGTAAAATTCAAGTGATATTTTGCCCTTGTAATAATTTCAGACACTTTAGTAAATTTGAAAACATACCATTTGAAAACTTGAAACAATTAGCCTTCCAAATATTCATACCTATATTTATAAATAGCTAATATATAAATTATATTTATAAAATTGCAATTTTATAAATATCCTCCAAACTCATTAGTTACTCTATTCACGTTATATTTATAAAAGTGCAATTTTATAATTTTGAGAGAATTTATGTATCTGGTGTACTGTCTTTAAATATCCTCCAAACTCATTAGTTACTCTATTTAAGTTATACCCTTTGAATCATCTTAGTTAAAGAAATTCCAAGTATTAGATCAAAAGTTATTCAGAGTATTGTTTGTAGATCTTGTACACATATTCTTGGAATTTGCAGCAAAACTTATATTGTCTTGATAAATGTCTAAAAATCGTGAAATTTTATTTTTATACATTATATATATATATGCCGAAGAGCCGTTATATTATGACCACCCTCCATCTATAACAATGGGCTCGCCCAGGTTTTCATGGTTTCTCGCCCAGGAACAATGTTTTCATGGGGCACATTAGGATCCATAATCCTCGTAGAACAATCCCTGACGTCTGTAAGCTACTTGAACATAGTTGCAGACCAGGTTCACCCATTCATGCCAACAGTTTTTCCTGCGAGGGATGGTGTTTACCAACAGGATAATGCACCATGTCATAAGGGTCGAATCGTCGAGGAACATTTCAGTGACTTTCAAGCCATGTCTTGGCCCCCAATTTCACCTGACCTTAATCTAATAGAGCATTTGTGGTCCTACTTGGAAAACCAAATTCCCTGCTACCCCCTCGCAATGTGAGGGAATTTCAGGACCAGTTGGTGAGTGCTTGGTACCAGATACCTCAGACTATCTATCAGCACCTTCTGGAATCAATGCCATGGTGGGTGCTAGCAGTTTTGAAAGCTAAAGGTGGTCCTACAAGTTATTAGCAGGGTGGTCATAATGTAGTGGCTCTTCGGTGTGTATGTGCATACATACATATGCATGTATGTGCATGCATGTACATGTGCATGTATATACATACATATTATATATATATAATAAACTATACACAGTGATGGCTCAGTAGTTAAAGGTACTCAACTGCCTGTTTTAGGCACTGGACTGCAATCCTCAGAGCAGCCCTTTCTATTTCAGATGGATGGTTGATTCAATATAAGCAATAACAAGCTTCCTAAAACCGGAAGAAATTTAGAAAACTTCCGGTGTTTCCCCCGCTTATGCTATGCTTATGAGGTCAACAGGCTTAATGTTCTAGAACGTTTTATTATAGTTTTTTTTGTTTAAATTTACATGTAAATTTATCATTCATAAGAGTTTTCTTTAATTTCGAAATTCTAACTTGTTGTGAGCATAAAAAAATTTAAGAAAAAAATAATATCACAACATAAATTAAGGGTGAGGTGTGCCCATTTTGTGAGTGTTATTATTTGACTATATTTGACTTATTTGACTATATTTGTGTAAGATATCACCATTTGTTATTTTTTGGGTAGCAAGTTGCAGGTTACAGCATGTTTGCAGCGTCTACAAAATTTCATTTGTTGTTTAGTTCTGTCAAATTCAAATTTAAAAAATGTATTATATTGTAAACAATACAAGTATAATAATATTAGATGGCGAACTTTTTCAAGCTTAGGTCTAAAAATCAATCAGAATTAGTAACTCGGAAGCCTTACAAGGAATTTTAACCCCTAGCACCATTTGTGTTAGCTTTACATGATCAACCATCCATAAATGAGTGAAGACTAAGTTGGGAAATAAGTTGGTTTGTGTGCAATGCTGACCACGTTGTCACAATCAACATCATTGTCTACAAATTTGTGGAGCTTTAATTTGCATGATTCCCAGGAATATTTTACTTTTAATGACAAATGATTAGAAATAGCTAAAAAACGTTTTGGGTGGGGTTTTTAAAACTGATAGTTTTAATATCATTAAATTTTCAAAACAACAGTTAAAATTTTAAGCAATAAATTATTTGCGAATATAATTTTTAAATTATATCTTTAAATGAATAATTATTAAGCATCAATAGTAAGATTAAATCTTTAATTTAATAAAATGCACCACATAAAGATAATAGTAATGAAATTAAAACACTTTCATCTTAATTTTTCAGTCTAGGGATTTAAAATATCTTCTTCAGATAAATTTTCTCCTCGTAAGTGTATCCATGAAAGCTAAGCAAATTATCAGTATTTAAACATGGATTTTCTCAGATGTAATTTCAAAATTTATAACATCAAAAATAAGCTTTCATTATTTAAGTTGTCACAGACCATAAGTAATAAGACTCTTGTCATAAAAGCAAAGTACTTTGATGACATTTAACAAATTTTCTATTGGAAAAAATAGAGTTTGTTGAAAATTAGTGCCAACAGAAATAATCATAGAATTCTGTTTAACATCTTAATTTTTTTTTTCAATCATACAAGTCTAATTGCTGTTTTGGGCTGTTACTAAGAGTTGAAATGACTGTAATAACATTTACAAATTTGTTATTACAAATTTGAAATTTAAAAAATTCATCTGGAAAATATACGAAAATTGAGTGCTTTAATACTTTTCTTATATGCAGGAGTATTGTTTCTCAGTGTTTTCTGGTTTTGTTACAAAATTCATAGCAGATTTTTTTCAATTTTTATAAAATTTTCTGAGAATTTTCATCTTTCCTTCCTTCTCCCATTTTGTTAGAACATTTGTAGGGAAAGGATCTTTCAACAATGTCAGCATTCATCTATGAAAAAGTACTCCAACATAGAATCAAATTAACATGTCTTACATATTAGTGAATTGGAATTGTATTTTTGAAGTGGTAGACACACTACACATTTGAGGCAGAATATACAAGAATAATGAAATGAAGATCTTCAGATTCATTGCCACAGAACTTCGTTCTTTGCCAAAGAACAAAGTGATCATAGACACGCAAAGCAAGACATAGCTTTTTGAGCCCCTTCCTCAAAACACAGAAAGCCTTATTTTCATATTCTATAGAATTTTTAAAGACACTTTAATCAAATTTTTAGTTAAAAAGAATTCTCGGAAATTTTCTTTAAAAAAATTTCAAAAAGAAAAAGATTTTTTTAAAGGAATTTGGCTCAACCTTTAGGAGCCTGGGAAAATTGTCTTTTTCTCCCCTCCTCCTTCTCATCAAATCTCATTTGTGATCAATCAACGATATATTTCATTCTTTTTTAGATTCTTTCTGGGAGGTTTTTACACACAAACTATCCCCTTAGCTGTGCCACGAATTACAAATAACATCAAATCAAAAGTTTCTAATTTTTGTTTATTAAATGACATAATATCACTTTAAATTACTGGCCTATCTGAAGTGCAATTCTAAAGTTACTTAGTTTTTAAGTATTTTTTTTAGTAGTACTTAAAATATAATAGCCTTGTATCCAGGGTTGGCAAGGTTTAAGACAGAATGGATTAATCCACGGTTTAAACCTTCCTGTTCAAAACTCTTTTTCTTAAATTATGTCACAATTTTATCTGAGCAATATTTAAAAGGTAAAATAAACATAGAACTAATAACATATTGATAATTAAATCTACTAGAGAATTTTTGTTTTTAAAAGTATAATGTTTTATTAATATTGTTTGACTCTTCAATTTAAATATTAAACCAAGGAAGATTAATCAGTAATCAAGTTCAATTGGTCCTCTTATTCAATAATACATAACTGAAGTTTGACCTTGCCATACAGGTTAAGCTATTAGGGACTAAGTGCTTGGTTAGTCATAAACAGGTTTATTTATCTATAGTACTATTCAAGAATACTTTTATTTCATTCATGCTCAATTCTTTTAGCATAGTGGAGATACATCATCAGTGTCAGTAACTGAAACTGATGTTATGCCCTTAAAAACTGTTAATACATTCTTCAGTTATTTTGTATTTCCAATTTAAACTAATATATTTCTTTTTAAAAACAATTTTTTTTTAAAAAAAAAAGATGTCTTTTCCTGTGAAGCAGAAATTAGAAAATTTTTTTTAAAAAAATATTGTGAAAAATAAAAGGTTAATTTTTAAACAATTTTAGTATTTTTTTTAAAAAAATTATTATTATTTTTTAATATTGCATTATTTATCCTTATGCAAAAACATTATTTATCAGTATTAAAAGCATATTTATATTTAAAGGATTAAGTATTCACTTTTGTTTTTCAATGAATTGTGGTGCTTTTAAAATTATAATCCTTTTCCTATTATATTATATTATTTTCCTTTAATAAGTTAAAGTAAATTCGGTATCAATAAATATTTGATTTAAAAAAATAACAAATATTTATTGATACATGTAATTATTATGTGTACAATGGTTACACCTATAGAATTTTTACCTTTTACCAAAGTTCAAGGTTTTGGACACTTCAGGACAGTTTAAGACAGTAAAACCCACGTGTCCTGTCCAAAACCAGTTTAGGACGTCCAAAACCACAACCCTGCTTGTATCTATACAAAATGTTCATTTAACATCAATAATCATCTTTGATATTTGGATAATTATTGCAAAAACATATTCTATGAGAATTTTAAATTAGCATTAAAATAAATACAGTCGAATCCCAATTTAGCAAATTCCTAGGGACCAAAACAGTTGCTACGCAATAACGAAAATTCGTTATACCAATATTTCAAATTTAAACAATAATCAAAATAATTTTATTACATTGGAATTTTTCACATAAAAAAATAATAAATATTGCTTTTAATTACAGTTTTGATCTGTTTGTGGAAAATATCAAATCTAAAATCTAAATCTAAATTTTTAAAAGTTCACAAAAACAGTTCAATTAAAAGGAACAATGGATTTATTATCACTTACCTATCAGAAATTATGTAATCCATAATTGTTTTCTGTACAAATGATTTAGAACCAGTAGAATTAAATTAACATTCAAATAAATATTAGTGAAAGTTAAGAGTTAGTGATTCAAGGGATTAAATGTGAAGATAAGTTGATTTCTTTTTTAAACTTATAAGATTTATTATTTTCTTTTATTTCATAACTTAAATAAAAAAATTTCTTTCATTATAATACAGTATGGGACCCCTAATCCGGCAGGACCCGAAATGCGGCACTTAATCCGACCTAATATTATTATATATTTTTTTTAAGAAATTTTTATTGATAAGAGAAAAAAAATCAGTCACATTTTCTTTTTAGTTGGAATTTTTTTCTTTGAAGTAAGTAACTATATTTTATCTTTTAAAAATAAAAACATGAAGAGAAAAAATAATAACTCTGTGTCAATCAAAACATCTATTCCTAAAGCAGTTGAAATTGAAAAGTAAAAACATCTGCATTTCCAATGAACAAAATTAAAAAATGCAAGTTGTGAGAAACTGATCAATCTTGACAGCTGTGCAAGTGCTTTACTGGTTTGCCCCTGCATTTCCCTCTCCTGTTTGACCATAAATTAGCCACACCCTTTTGACATTGTAACTTCTTTCTCACTTGGTGTACAAAATGAATTCTATCCCTTTTGCTGCTTTTTTTTTAAATTCGATTTATTTATCTTTTTATTAGTTATTAACTGTTACTTTTTTTTTGTTACTTGTTTTTTTTTACAATCGTTATTGGTTGTTTGCTTCTTTTTTGTAATTATTCATTGTTAGTTTTTTAGCATTAATTGCTACTTTTTAGTAGTTCCTTGTTAGCTTTTTTTCTTCTTTTTTAGCGAGGTGAGCATCTTTTGTTAAAACAAAATGTTATGTAAAAGAAAAAACGAGAACAATCATCTCACGCCGATGAAGAAGCGATTTATTCTTTTTCGGAGGATCCGGATTATTTCATCTTGAATTATTTCTTCTTGATTATATCATATAGATTATTATTTTAATTAATGAAATTTCTAAAGATGGGGCAGTTTTAAATTCACCCCATCATAATCTACAATTGAAACTTAGCTAAATTTATTGGTTTTTCTGAAATTAACAGCGTAATATATGGGCGCCATATTGGAATTTCCGGAAGAGATTTGAAATTCGGCAAATTCCGAAATACGGAATTTCGTCGGTCCCGTGAGTGCTGGATTTTGGGTCCTATACTGTATATTACTTTATAAGTTTATTCTTTCATTATAAGTTTAATATAAAAAATTAAATTTATAAAGGTTTGCAAGGTTTCACACCATTTAAATAAAAATTTAAATTATTTTAAAACACTGTAGTACAAAATTATGTTGTTTTTATAATTTTTTTTTATTCATTTAGTTAATAAATGGAAATAAAGTAGAACACAAAACACAAACATGATACAGTTAAGTGATTCATACTTAAATTAATTCAAGAATAAAATCTATTCTATAAAAACCATATTGATAGGTTATCTTCACAAGATTTTGATTTTTTGTTTTCTATTATTTTTTAACATTTTATGAACTTTAAAATTAAAAAATATTACTTGAGACTTAGTTTAATTTGAAAATAAAATTTTATACTCTTTAATGCATGTTGGTGATTTATAAATAGGTTGGATTTTATTTAAATTTAATGATGAGTTAAATTAGTAAAGAGAAAAGAAAAAATGGTGCTGTCAGAAATAGGGTTGAATAGTTTGGGATAGATTTTCCAAATTCAATATTACTTTTCATAATTTTTTTAGTATAAAAATATTAGTTGCAAATCAAGAATTTATTTAAATTAATTATCATTAATTTAAAAAAGTACTAAATGTATAATTAACTTCAATAATTTACATAAAATACTATTTTACTTGGGGTTTTAGCCCTGAAATAAGTTTTATGATAACCTCCTAACACGAGAACCTCCTTTTTTGTGTTGGTAATAGATACAGTCAAACTTCATTAATGCAAAAAAGGCAGAACTATTATAATTATTTCCCTTTAACCGAATTTTGTTTTATCCGAAACATCGTGAAAAAAATTATTGTTGATGATATTGTGTCCATGGATGAGGGTGGTTCTCTAGATGCCATTAAAGGAGCGGTCAACTGCAGCTGTTATTACGTATTATTAATACACATTATATACTACATTAATGAATTCAAATAATACTATACTGCACGTAATAAATTAAAATAAGCTTTAAAGTTTTAACTACTTCATGGCTCTATTTTAGTTTCACTATTTTATTTATTTACCCATCTGCTACTTCTAACAAAGGAAGAAAATAGAAATAGCATTCCTTATAATGAATGATTTGGATTTTATTTACATTTTATTGGATTTTATTTATTGTCTGAGCTATGCCTAGTTTTCTTTAATGTTAAGCGATAATCAGCTTGAAAATTTCACGTTAAACATACAACAATAATTAATTGCTGACTCACGGACCAAACGCGTTTCATGTAAAGCAATATTTCACGTTAAGCCGTTTCACATTAATAAGGTTTGACTGTAAAACCTAATTGTGAAATGGTTAATGTTTGTGTAGAAATTTAAAATTGGTTTACATAAAACATTTTAATGTTGGGATTTTTCAGAGCCCTACATCTAAATTGAAGCTCAGTTTAATAATTTTTTCAAAATTGAACTAAATTATTAACTTAAAATGAGAGATGATAAAAATTTCTAGGTTTATCCTATAACACAACTCCTATTTAAAAATTACAATGTGTTTATTTCCTGCAACTTTTTCAACAAGTGTTATGATTGATACAGAGCTGCAATTTTGAACATAATATATTTTTTTTTCATTTTTGGTAAATTTAACAAAAAGGAAGGGATGAAAAGTAAAATTTATAAACACAGCAGTGTAAATAAAGAAAGGGTATATGCAATGATATATATAAATTAACCCATTAATGCTGGTTTCAAGGTCAGTTCTAAAAGCCTATCACTAGCTTACATAATTTTTTTCATATTCTTTAATAATTACTTTTCATTTGTTCTTCCCTATTAAATTTAATCAACTGCAGCACAAAATGTTTAATTAATTATACAGAAACATATACAGGGTGATTGGAAAATGCCTGGACAAAATTTAAAGGGGATTAAAGAGATGACTAAGTCTAAAATACATGAAAGTTGAAAGGTAAAAAAAAAGAGGCACATATTAAGGTAGTAAATCATATATTAAATTAACATATCACAACAAATGCTTAAAAAAGCGACTACCATAGGACAAAAACTTCCCATCGCCGCCTCAAGCAATGTAATCTCCAGCAGCAACAACAAAGAGATTAGAATTGGATTGCTTATTTTTCGAGCAGCCTGACTTAAAGAATTCCAAATAAACCAGTTTTGTTTGTCATGATGGCCACCATGATCACCGGGTCCACCACAGCCACTCTACTCGGTGCGTGGGGAATAATGTGCTCATATGTATTGGAAGAGAGGCAGATTAGGTACTGTGAAATTGTCCATACACAATGTTTGCTACTTTCATAGCTAGACTATTTTAGCATGTAGACTAGTATTAGCACTAGACTATTTTAGCGTGTAGACTATTTTAGCATGCATAAACACTAGACTATTTCAGCATGTAATAACATTTCTAAGTAATATGCAACATAATTATGTAAGTAGTATTTAATATAATTGCTATATATATTACAATCTAGAAGTATGCAATATAATTCCAGAATCTTGTATGCAGTTGAAAAATCAATACGTTTTCAACAATAAAAGTTGCAGGTCATTTTGGAAAATAAACTAAGAAAATAAAATTAAAACATTAATAAATTTATAATTTAAGAGTTTTTTTTTTCATTTTTAAATTACATTTATTTTTTCTTGCTATAATCATATTTTATTAATTTTTGGGGTTATGTATGAGGTACACAGGTATAATGAGAGTAAAAACCGTATAATTTTGTACCTTTTTTATTTTATAAATTTTTTTAAATTGAAAAAAAAATTAATACTGTTAAAATAGTTTAATGAAAAAATTTCTCTATTTGCCTTATTATTAATGATCTTGCATAACTTATTCTGCTTCTATACTGATTAGGTTGAATTCGTTGTTAGTAATATTTAAATGTCTCCTGAGAATATTATTTTAATAGGATTAATTTTAACATTATTATTCAGAGAAATGTTTGGTTCTGTGTTTTTAAGTTGACGCAAAATAAAGGTACATTCACTTAAAGGGTTAAAATGAATCAATAAATTGTTTAAACTCATCATTTTCATAACTTTTCTTTTTTGTAGTTTTCAATAATGCCTAGTGAAATGGAAATACGAACCTTGTGGCTCTCTGTGTGGCATAGTGACAGATTTGGCCGGAATGATTTTCTTGGTGAAGTAATGCTACCCTTAGGAAATGATACCTTTGAAAATAATGGCTTAAAATGGTATCCATTACAAGAAAGGGTAATTATAGATATTATATTAAATATTTTCTAAATATATTTTGTATTGATTAGCAAACTTCAAAAATATATTACTTAATTTGTTCTTTAACTACCATTGTTAAATGCACTGGGGTTTTAAAGCATTACAAATCAGGGCTCGAAAAAACTCAGAAATATTATCCTTCCCCGAGGATGGCTTGTCCAACAATGTACCCATCCTCCTTTGAAACTAACCCGTAGCTTCTAAATAAATAAAAATATAATTTTCTCTTATTTATTACAAACATTTATATAAATTGCACTATGAATTAGTAGTTACTAGGATTACAAATACTAGGATTACATTACACAGTAATAAAAGAAATACTAGGTTACTAATAGTAACCTAGTATTTCTTTTATGAAATAATTTAAATGATAAAGGTCAAATTATCTGGAATATCAATTTATCCGAGGATACTGCGTTTTTTAAATGAATCAAATATGGCGTTTGCCAGTTCCACAATCAAGTCAATGATTTACAGAGGTTTGTGCACAGAAATCTGAAATTTTTTTATATTTAGGTAGATGTTCATAATTGCGTTTAACGCTTATTGTTTAAGACCAGTACGTAATGTGTTTTTTTGTAAGTTCATTGCTGAAAAGCCCCTTTTAACTGCTGCAGTAGTCCCAGACAGAAAACATCAATTCCACCATGCGCAGTATGTTGCTGTATTGTGGGTCATTTTGCTAGATTTGAGGGTCATTTTAGAAGTGAGGCGCTAGACTCTTGTAAGATAACAAAAATTGAAAATGTATCACGAACATTAACGGGAAAATGGCCGTCCGCGCGGACGTCGGATTCCAGAAATTCGTTGTTCGCGGGGAATTTCTGAACGCCGAGGACGAGCGGACGGGCTGTTTTTCGAGCCCTGTTACAAATGCATTTAACAAAGTAGAATGTTAAAGACAAAACTGATGCTGCACAGAGTGCCATCAGTTGGATTTTAGAAATTATAATTATTACCATTTTGTGAAATACAACCACTTTAAGCACTGTGGGAAAACAAAACTTCTGAGTTGGTAAGTATGTATGATAATAAATGTATTTTAAAACTTTAATTATTTAAGTGAATGATTTTTAACAATTAATAAACAGTGTTTTTTAAGCCTTTTCACCAATAAAACTGAAAAGCTTCATTTGAATGCCTTAAACTATGGCTACTATCTTGCTGAAAAGAACTGACTGAACTTTAAAAAGAACAAATAATTTTAATATTTATAAATTCATTAAGCTTTTTTAAAATATATGATGATGGAAGGAAAAAGTTTTCATAAAAGAAAGTGTATTTTTTTTATAGTGCTCATAGCTGCAAACATGGATCGGAAAAATCCAGTGGACTTTACGAAACAATATAAATTTCATGATAATTGTTGCATAGTGTACTAAATATTTTACATATAGGGATTTTTATAGTCATCAAAATAGAAAAACTGCAATATTTTCCAGTTATGATTGACATTAAACATATACGTTATGTACCATCACTTGAAACGTTATGTATTATGTTTACTCATAATTTCAAATATTAACCCCTTAACTGCCAAATAAAATGTACGTGATTCACTCCCCAGTGCCACCGTTTTTCGTTCAAGTGCACTTTCTTAAGCGGTGTTTTGGTGGGGGAAAATGGTGCACCCGTTGCAATTTAAAAACAGTTTACTTTTACAAGACAAGAAAAAGGAAAGAAAGAAAATACAAAATTTAAATTAAATAATAAAAATACAATATAAAAGATGTTAAAACTTAGCTGTTGTATGATAAATCCTGATACATGGTTGGACACATAAACCAACATCACACTGATAGCGGGATTAACGACGAATTTTTTTTTTTGAACAAACGACACATTTTCGCGATGCATTTTTCTTTGAAGACGTTGATGGAAAGAATAAAAAGCACCAAATAGACAAGGGAAACGAAAGCGAAAAAGGAATAAACCCGACCTTACTCAAATAGAGACATCCAAGCAATTAATACGATATCACTTTCCCATAACATCCTTTCCCCATTCCCCCTCCTCCGAAATTAGTAATACATTTGCAAAGCAAACACTTTCAAGGTCATTTTACTGCATTCTGAAGTAGGGGGTAGTAACGCATCATCTGGCCGAAACGTATATATACGCCAGCGGCAGTTATGGGGTTAATAGCCATTCTTTAAAGATAAAAGATTTTTTTAATAAATTTAAAAAGAGAGTTCTGAATAAAAATAAACTGAACATTTAAGAATGAAAAAAGTTTTGAACTGATTTCTGTAAATGAGGTTTGCTTCATTATGTATTAGTAATACTTATTTAAATATTCTAGCAGGCAAGCAATAATTTGTACACAAATTCTATTTCAAAAATGTACAAAAACCAGGAGAACTTTAACTAAACCAGTTGACCAGGAGAAACTGGCAAAATCGAGTAGTCTACTGAAAAATTCAGTAGAGTTGGCAGCTATGAGTGTTGTATTTTCCCAAGGAGGAAAAAGAATAACCTTAAATTTTTGCACACTTACTTTTATGATCTCAAACAATGTAGTGTTTTTTAGATGGAAACATTAGATACTCCTGTCAGCTATAAAGGTGATTTAATTTTGGCCTTGAAATATGTTCCTCCTGATGTTACTAGTCGTAAATTTTCTAAGAAACCTGGCATACCTGTCAAAGGAGCTGTGGAAGTTTTGGTGAAAGAAGCAAGAAATTTGATGGCAACTAGGTCAAATGGAACGTCTGATCCATTTTGCAAAAGGTATGGTTTTGTTAAACAATACATAAAATAGAGTACAGTCAAATCCTGTTTTGGCAAATTTCTATGGACCAAAACAATCATTACACAATAAGAAAAATTCTTTATACCGATATTACGAATTTCAACATTAACTAAAATTATTTTGTTAGATGAGAATTTTTCGCATAAGAAAATAATGAATATTGCATTTAAGTACAGTTTTGATCTATTTGTACTCTACATGTAGAAAATATGAAATCAACGTTTTAAAAGGGGAGATTTTTAAAAGCTCTCAAAAACAATTAAATTAAAAGGAACAAGGGATTTATTATCACTTACCTATCAGAAATCTTTTATTCTGTAGTTTTTTCTGTACAAGATTTAGAACCAGTATAAATGCGCTGTGGTTTAGTCTTTTCAGGATGGTCCCTCTCTAGTAATTTCTTTTTTTTTGACCAGTTCTTTTCATATCTGAAACTTTTTATTTTGAAGATGCAAAAATATTTGATTTCTGAGATCATTGTGTACTTTTGAAGAATGGAAAAGTGTTTTGCTTATGAGAGAAAATTAGAATTGTTGCTTTTTTTCACCTTCATTTAATCGGATTACCAATTTCGTAATATCAGTATTTTTAATCCATTGTTTTAATGGAGATTTGGAAAATATTCATTACATTAAATTTATCGCTATTTCGGATTTCTTTAAAACTGGATTTGACTGTATTATGTTATAATCTACTATCCATCTGTTATAATCTAATTTATTAATCAATTGACTAATTAATACTTTTTGAAAATCTAAACTTTGAATAAACAATGTACAACCATTAAAACAAGAAAGTTACATAAGTAACAAAAGAACTTCTGCAAATTTATTTGCCATGGTCAAACTTTGTAGCTAATAAAGCACCCCTTGAAATATATTAATCAACTATTTGCCATGCATAACTAATATTGTAATTCAGCGTAATCTCTTTGAAATAATATAAAAAATTTTGTTTTAATTTTCATGTATGGCAGAAACTAGATTTGGTAAAGATATCATAAATAATGTAACCAACTAAATGTTTTTGGAAATAGATCGTCCAACATTTTTTTACAGTATTTGTTTGTGGCTATATTTGTTGCTACTAATTTTGTAATTCAAAGATATTTTTCCCGCAATAGTAAAACTGTTTAACCTAGTGCTCGAAAGCTCAAAGGAGTAAGGTAGAGATAGCCCGTCTATTGTTTGGGCTCTGAAACTTGTTCAAAGATGAACTAAGAAGAGGGTTTCCTTTTCCCCGAAAAATTCATAGCTGGTGGTCGCATTGTATAGGAATATTTCATCACATTTTGGCTATTGGTCACGAAATTGTACCAGTTTAAGCTTCATGATCCCCTGGCCCTCGACGGGCTATTGTGGGAACGCTTTACTTTAATAATTATTAATATTGCATGTATCTTTAATTTTTCTTTTTTTTTCAAAATTAATGAATTAAGTTTTTATACATGATTTCCTAACATATATACATACACTACAATTGGGGCCTGTCATATATATAACGTGTTAATAATTAATTTTAATCAATATATCAAGAATACTTATAACAATAAAAAAATTTAAATAACACGACGACTAAAGTAGCAATTTTTTATTATTTAAATATACGTACAGTCGGACCACGGTTTAACGACCCCCTATTTATTGAATTTCACGATTTAAGAAATAAAAAACCCCGAACTAACGAATTATTCTCGTAATCTAAAATTTTTTTCTTCATTTGGGTTAGAAAAACTATGGATTACTTTTCAAATTATTACAGTATCATCCTATGGGGAACATAAATCGAACTTTTTTGTATTCATCGATTTTAGACATGGCTGGTCTCAGCTCAGACATCACAGGTGTGTACAACGATTGAGTGTAACCTGTAAGAGCAAGAACCTCCTTTCTTATCTCTCCCATTCTACAATAACAAAGAAGTGAGGTGTACTAGATGCCTGTGAGAACAGGAAGTTCCTTTCTTATCTATCCCTTTCTACATTCCATAGAGTTAAGCTGTGTTGGATGTTTATTTTTGTTGAACATTTGAGTTTTGAAAGTTAGTGGAACATGATAGATTGTCAGAAACGAAAAGTTTTTCTTTGAGTGAAAAACTTAAATTTTTATTACGAGTATGACAAAAACGTTGGACCACAAAGCGCATTAGCAGAACGTCTCAAAAACTCTACAACAACTTTAGCTACAATTGTTAAACAATGAGCAGAAATTGAAAAAGCCTCTGTAGAATGTGGTGAAAAATCGTCAAAAGTTACAAAGACATTAAAAGCCATCCCTCTTTCTGTTCTTGAGTCTGATACAATGGAATCGTTCAACATCGTTCCCACCAACAATATAGCCATTAGTGGGCCTTTGATCAAAGAATAAGCTCTTTAACTAGCTGAAAAGCGCAACAAGACTTTTCTGCATCCAATGGTTGGATCCACCGTTTTAAAAAAAGATACGATACAGTCCGAAAGAAAGTCTGCAGAATAAAGGCAGATGTAAAAGCAAATGTAGTTAAAGATTGGAAAGAAGAGTTGCTCAACCTGATTGAAGACCACCATCAAACATTTACAACACAGATGAAATAGGGTTGTTTTATGACTTACAGCCTGACAAAACACTCTATTATAGAAATGAAAAATACTTTGGTTGAAAAAAAGTAAAATGAGGATCACGGTTTTGCTTGCTGATGGAACAGACAAGTTAAAGCCCTTTGTGATAAGAAGAGCAGCAAAGCCAAGATGTTTTAAAAATGTAAAGACTTTACCAACAAAGTAGTACGCAGCAAGCAAAAATCCTGGATGGCTTATTTTCTATTTACAGATTTTTTGAGGTCGTTATATAAGTCTACGAAGATACAAAAGAGAAAAATTCTTTTGTTTTTTGATCAATGTTCAATCTAAATTTTCAATCTAAAAAACGTCGAAATCTTTTTTTTTCTTTTTTCCTGCAAATTGCACAAGTGTGCTTCAGCCTCTTGACCTTGGTATCATTTGCTCCGAAAAAACTACAGAAAGTTGCTTATGTGGAAAATGGGGCAATAGATACAGAGCCAAGACAATCTTAGGACCAAATTTTGGAAAATATAATTGAAAAATGCTTTCAGAAAGCGGGATTTCCCAGGACAAAAGTGGAAAAGGACAAGTCCTCTTTTCATTTGATCCTTCAAAAAAAGTCATATGAAAAGAAATTGCTCCTAGAATCGATTTTATCAATTGCATGATGCGATGACAGACTATCTGTCTCTATACAACTGAAGTTAATGAAGCAAAGTCATCGGAAACAATGACGAGCGACTCTGACACGGAAGTCGATGATAATGGATCTTCAATGAAAACTGGTACTTTTTCCGATGCTTTGCACGGTTTGGAAACAGTGAAAATTTACCTAATGCAGCAAGATGTTAATGGCGAAGTATTCTCTTCATGATGTTGAAAAAGAACTTTTTAAAGTAAGAAATCAAGGAAATAAACGAACTTTACTCATGAAATACTTTAAAATTTGAAATTAATCAATGTGTAATCATTTGCTGTATTTTAAGTTCCTGATAAAAAAAATGTAAGATTTCTATTTATTTTGTGTATTTACTTATTAGAGATGTTTGGATATTCTATAAGGAAAGTCAATTTTTTTATTATTTTGCCCCGATATTACGAGTTATCCACAATTTAGCGAATAATATTTTCGGTCCCTATGAATTTGTTAAATTGAGGTCTGACTGTATATATATGTATATCCATCCTTACACGGGTATACAATTAATTTTTTATTCAACACTTCTTCATGGCTTTAGTGTTATTCTCTGATGTTTATTATATTATCTGATAGTTTTCTCTGATTATTTTTCTGATAAAAACAAAATATTTTGTTTTATTTTTAAAACAAATATTAATATTGATACATGCTGTACAATTTGGTGTTCTAGTTTACCTCTTATGCAATAATTATTTATTTTAACCAATGCATACGAATAAAATTTTAGTGAGTTACCATAAAATGATAAAAGTATTTAAACTAAAATAACAAATTATAGTTTTGTTACTTGTCTCTTTATTTAAATTAGTATTACAAAATTCCATATAAAAATATATTATGTACCTGTTGTTTGACATTTTGATAGTTCTCGACTAAATTAACATTTAATATAAAAAAACTTATTGATAATCAAAAAAAAAAGAAATATTTCTTTTTCATGTTCAAAAATGAAAATAAAATATATATAATGATAATAAATAGCCACTCCTTTGACAACCTATTTTTAAGGAAACTCAGTCATGTAAATTTTTTTTAATCAGTTAATATTTTTCCTGAATAATAAATGTACAGTAATAAATATAAAATTTCCTAAACAAATATGAATATCCAAACAATTGTTCCTATGTTATAAAATGATTTTCTAAGTTATAAAAATCAAATATTTTTCTGCTTAAAAAATTTATTAAACGATGATTTTCTTTTTGATCCAAAAATATATTCATTATAAAGTACAAATTAAAATATCTAATTAAATTCGTTTGAAATTATTAAAAAAGTTAATTTCAAAGTATCAATATGAATAACAGAGCGAAAATAAAAAGCGATATTGAAGCAAAGTAATGCGCCAAATCCGACGCACGTACTTCATCAAAAAAGCAGTAAAAATACAGGAAATTTTATATCAATATGAAATTTAATTATTATGAAAATACCTATATATGTTAACAACATAATAATCTATCAATTTAAATAAACATATAAAAAAATAGTAGCTATTTTACAAGTTAAAAACCAATTAAATTCATTCTATAATATGCTAACATATAAATTGCAAATAAGTGTTTAAAAACGAATATAAAAAAATAAAAATCTTATTTGTGAAAAGTAAAAGGTCCTCATTTTATAAATTTTACTTTACAACCATATACGCAGCAGAATGCGGCTATTTTTAATTGAATTTTATAGTTCAAAAAACAGCCCAGCAATCAACCCCATAGTAAAAGACTAGGGATATGGTTTACTTGAGGGAAAATCGTCCCGGAATCATGTGACGTTTTTTGCAATGAGAGAAGCCAGACTGCTTCTCTCTATCTAAATCACTCCTCTAAGGTCGAAAGTGTCCCGCAGTGGACTGATCGTTAAGACATGGTTCCCAGCAGATCACCGAAGTCAAGCATCACTGGCTACGGTCAGTGTGCGGGTGGGTGACCACTTGGATCAGTCTGCGTAGGGACCGAGGGTGTGCGGTATTGGTCCTCGTTAAACTGTGCTACCGTAAAGTGCTCGACTTCGCGAGCAGGTTGTCGGGCTACCGAAGCGGCCATCCCCTCCGCAGAGGATCAAAATTGTGATGGCATGTCTTCGGATCATCCTCTGGGATGTTTCCCAGACCGTCGCCAATAGGCCATTGTGCAGCTCTAGTGCAACGTAAATTAACAACAACAACTAAGGTCGAAAGTAGTGCACTACAAGTTGTAAAATTACTGTAGTTGCCACTTTTTTTATAGTTTGTAATGTAGCGTGCTACTTTTTTTTTAAAAGTAGAGTAATGAGCAGTGTGATACAAAGAAAAACAATAGTTAGTAGCAATTCTTGACAACTTTTACCAATGAATACAATGAAAACAACCCTGTAAACTGCATCTGAGCGTTAACAGAAATTGCTTATTTAAAATCACGTTTAACTAATATACTAACTGGCCATTAAGAAAAACAACTACTAATTAATCACTTTGCTCACACTTTCACATGTGAATGCACACTCTTTTAAAGAAAGAGAACGTATTTTTGATGTACTTAATTCTTAGAGCAGTGCCGTCCTTACGCATGGACACACCCGGGGGCCCCAGGCACTCAAGGTGGCCCTTGATAATCTTACTTTTTATAAATTCCATTAAAAAAAGCTAAGAATAAATAACATTGCCTTATATATTTTTAAAAATAAATAAGTTCTGTTATATAAAGTATGCATTTTTTTTCCTGCAAATAGTGATTGATTACCATGCTAACACCAATAGTTTGAATTGTTTATCACCAAGAAAACTTAAAAAGGCAACCAAATCTATTTTTCTACTTTCTAATGAAAGATGTTTTAATAACTGTTCACTCGGCAAATTAATTTGACAAAATAATTCATAACTTTTGAATTTTTATTTTATTTGTTATACCTTTATGTTTATTTAATTTAATTAACTTCCATGGTTTTGAAAATTATTTTATTATTCAAGGCTTATAACTGGTTAGCATAATTTTTTTTTTTAAAATTATGCACTGTTTAAACATATTTTGAGTTTTTGGTGTAATAAAAATGTGTTTAAATTATTGTATATCTTAAAAATGATTTATTTTATGTATGCGAAGTTTTTTAGCTCATTTTTAAATATTATGGCATGTTATAGGGATCTTAAATATTTTTGTACCGGGGCGGGGGGCTCTGCTTTAGAGAAAAGAAAATAGCATTAAACAATTAAAAAGTTGCATTTGATAATTTTGCATTTTATAAATTAAATATTCGCTACTGAAAAAGCATAAAAAGTTGAAGGTTAAATTAAAAATTAAAAAAAAATATTTTGGAATAACAAACTGGCTCATGTAAACATGAATAAATAGTTTTTTTTTTTGTATTATTATTCCCTTTCATTTAATGTAAGCCAATTTCTTATTCAAAACCATTTTGAACATAAGTGTCAATTAAGTTCTCCTGTAAAGTTTGTCTTCTTAAATTAGTTACTCCAATTCCAAAGAAGTCTGTAGTCACTACATTTTAAAAAAGTAGTTTTAGTTAATTACATTTGTAACTAAGTAGTTGTAGTAAACTACAAAGTAATGTATTTTTTCCGACCACTGGTTTAACCTCAAAGATAATTACGCTTGCAAAACTTCCAATTCATTTAGTTTTAAAAATTTTGAATGTTTTAATCTCAAATTTCATATTTATAAATGTTATAATTGTTATCATAAAAATAAATTTTAGCATAGGTACTCCCAGAGAATGCAGATTAAATTTGAGATCTTTGTTTTCAACTTCATATTTTTTTTCCAGTTATCTTCTACCTGATAAGACCAAATCAGGAAAGCAAAAGACTCCTGTTTTGAAAAAATCATGCAATCCAAAATGGAATCATACTTTTGTATATGATGATGTTACACTGGATGATTTAAGAGAACGTTGCTTAGAACTAACCATTTGGGACTATGATAAAATTACTAGCAATGATTTTCTTGGTGGTGTCAGACTATGTCTTGGGACAGGTAATACAATTTATAAAGTTTTTCTTTTATGATATATGTAGGCACAGAAACTTTTTTATTGTATGTAACAATCTTAGATCAAATACTCATTGAAATATGACATCAGGTGGGGTATATAGTGGTTTTACATTCACTGTCAGTTTTTAAAACTTATGAATTAAGTTTAACGAACAAAAGTAAATTAACATTGACGAACCGCTTCTTTGTTTATTGAGACAACAGTTACATAATGTAATACATCATTAAACGTCTATATTTTGTTTCATCATTTTAAATTAATAAATTTTCACGTATTTATCTAGATGACTCAATGTATAACAGCTTATCTTTATTACGAATTCATGCAACTAATTCTATTGAATAATAGAGAAGAAATAATACATTAAGAAACCATAATTAGAATGTTTGGGGAAAGCATACTGATAAGATTCTTACTTACAAGTTTGCTAAGGTTCGCAACAATACTGGAATATAAAAGCTGTTTTAAGCTTCTTTTAAAAATGTAGCTCAATAACTAAAACATGCCATTTTGCTACATTTATGCATATATTTTTGTGAAATTCATACCATAATTTTCCAAATAAATTACATAAGTTAGCATTACAAATTTAATTTGGTCCTATGTGGAATGATCTATGAAACTGCATTCACTTAATTTCGAAATAAAATATTAATGGTGTCATTAAAATTTTAGTATTAACTTTCTTTCTAACTATAACAGAGTAGTGAAAAACTAAGATGTCTTGATTTTTAATAAAATATATATTTTTGAACAGTTATTATTTGAAGAAATATAAATGTTTAATTATTCCTTATACAGGGCTGCCTCTAAAATCTGAGGGAAAAAAATCCTGTGTGTTTCCCCTGTTCCGTACATATAATACACAATATATTAAGAGGAAACACACAATCATTGTGCTCTTGAGTGACCTATATTAGTCTAGCTATACTGGTTTTAATTGCTGGAAAAACTTAAAGAAATAAGGAACAGCTTAACATACTTAAAACAAATAATGCTATAGTAAATGAAATAGTTTAGTATAGGTGAAATATTATGCTTGAATATCCCATAGATTACGCTTCAGTGGTCACTATTTTTTAAGAAACGAAAGTAAGAAACAGAATTACCTGTATTTTCTCAGTTTGTAAAGAAAAAATCAAAATTCCTTCTTATTTTAGGTGATTTTTAAATTCCTGGTATTTTCCAGGTTTTCCCTATTCTCCCTGTGGCGACCCTGTTATAAGGAATTGTAAATGTTCAATTTTGTGGATTCTATGATTATGCATGTAATACTAAAAATTATCAATATATTAAATTTTTTTTCCAGGAAAATATCAAGGTAGAGATGTTGATTGGATGGATTCAGTGGGTGAAGAGAGATCACTTTGGTATACTATGTTAGAAAGACCAAACACTTGGGTTGAAGGCTCCCTTCTTTTAAGACCAAACATGCAAAATAGGAAGTCTCTGTAAAAAAAATTTCTGTTATTTGTATAAAAAAAGAACCTCCATTCCTGAAATATTTGTTATGTTAATGTTGTCACTTGTAAATAAATTTTTTGTTAAATATTTATCACATGATGTTAATTTGAAACTCTTTGATAAATATATATTTTTATGTTGCCATAACAATCATTAAATTGATAAAGCATGGTCCATAATGATACTTGTCTAACTGAATATGTGATCTGAACCATTGCTTCTTTGTGATAATAGATAACTTTTGCACAAGAATGAATTTAATTTCACACAACACTAATGATATGTGGTTGACTTCCTAATAAAAACATTTCCTAATTTTGTATAATGTTCGACTGATATTCAAATGTAACAATTTAATATATATATACAGTGGGACCTCTATTTAACGAAGTCGCTAAATCGATAATAAGTGCGTTATATGGAAAATTCGTTAAGTAGAAAATCACCTTTTGAAATACTTAAACAACACAAAACAGGTTTTCAATTCATAAATATTAGACATAATTAAAATAGAAATTGATACACCTTTATCTTGTAAACTAGTATCTACTATTTATTTTATAAATCTTAACCATATAAAAGAAATCTGCATGGAAAGCAAGAATAGAGCAAAACATTATCAAGCGTTACACTATCATGCTACATTTCAACTGAAAAAAAGGTAAATTTATGTATAAAATTATAGCTGTATTTATTATAAAAGTAATTTCAAACATACATTACCACATACGTTCTTAAGTTTAATTGCTACTGATAAAATCCATTAATTTTGTTTTTAATGTAATTCGTTTGAAACGCAAACAAAAAGTGAAAGGGAATTTACTGCTTTCTCTTAAAGTTAAGTGGCTTCGAAAATCAATTCAAGGTCATTTCCCCATAAAATGAGTTAACAAGTTTGAAATGTTCTGAAATATTTTGGGAAATAGGGAAACTGGATCTCAAAGAAAAGTTCGTTAAATAGAAATTTTACTTCGCTATTTGGAAGTTATTGAAAGAAGAAATTTCCCAAATGTTCTTGGTTCCTCGAAAAAATCGCAAAATAGAGAAATTCGCAAAATAGAAGTTCGTTAAATAGAAGTCCAACATATTTTGTTGCGTATCTATGGAGATGAGAGTTGAATGAAAACTTTTAACTAGTCTATTTATTTTGAGACAGTGTGAGATCAAATTTTTTTGTGATTTCTTGTCTGTTTAACCAAAATTTTTTGATGAAATCATGTACACCTTAATATAAGGTATTTCATGCCTTTATAAACCACCTTAAAAATCAAATCTACTGAAAAACTCAAAATAAAATTATCTTCATCCTCTGCTCAACGACTTTTGTCTCTTTCATTTTCATTTAAAAACTAATACTTTTTCATATTTATGTACTTGCACGGTTGTTTTATTTTTTTCATTAGCCACTTTAAATTTCTAAAATGTGCTTTTATGTCCCAGGCAATAATTGTGATTACTTTTGCAAAAATGATGTCATTGTTTCAAAATAATAGTACTATATTTATTAATCGTTTATCGCTCAATAAAAAAATTACTAATGGTAGTTTTTTTCCATGCTATTTAATTTACTTTTAAGGGTGCATACAAAAAATAAGTACTTTTTAAGCACTCACTTGAAAAATATTTTTAAGCACTATATATATTAACAAAATGCAAAATAATTTTCAAAGACTTTGCATGATCATGATTAAAATAACTAGTTTCTGACAAAAAATTGTTTTCTGGATTGTATTATCCACCATAGATCGAGACATTTTTCAGTTAAATTTCAGAGGGTGAAAAATGAAGCCTGAAATTGAGAATATTTTGCAAAATGCAACAGAGTTGCACATGAGAGTGCAAGAATCTCACTGAATCCAGTTCAGAGGGTTCATTCTAGGCAGGGTTCGCAATTTGAATAAAACATTCCATCCCTCATGCCCTATGAATCTGAACATGCGCCCGACATTTTAAAGGGCTCCGATTTTGTGGTAAATCCACGTGATTTTCTGATAGTTTTTTCGGTTGAAATAATTACAGTTTCTGCCGTAATTAATCATTTTTTTCCCCGACCATTTCCCTATGGTTTTTCAAATTCAGATACATTTAATACGTTATTACAACATGCGTATTTTGAACTTGAGATATTACTTTCTTGAAGCGTTCGATTCATGACGATTCCATCGTAATTTCACGTCGTTTGATAATTATTTCGGAAGCTATTTATCATTTTTCACATGGTTTTTTAACACGTTGAATGCCACGCTATTTGTACATGTCTTGCCCGTCTGGCCAAACAGTAAATAACTACAAACTAAATTTGTAAATATTAGACAGATTTTGCTAGTTTTTAAAAATATTTAGCATGATATATCTGAAAAAAGTGGTGAATTATAAGAAGCCTACGAATTGTTTAGAAATAGTAGTGGATAAAAATCTACTAAATTGAATTTATTCAACCAAGAATCACAATTAATAAACCACCAGTTGAAGATATTTATTCGCTGTCCGGAGCAGGTTGGCATATCTGTGTATATAAATAAAACTATTTTTGTGTGTTCTATATTGCATTAATTTCTTCAAGCCATTTTAGTAACGATAATAATACTTAAAAAAAATTAAAAATTTACTCGAATTATGTATTTGCCGATGCCGATCACCGGTGACCCATGGCATTCAACGTGCCAAATTCGATATTCTTAATACGAGGCTGTTACATCTTTTGAAATTCGAATTGGATTATCTCTATTAGATACGTTCGATTCGTGACGATTCTATCGTTATTTCACTGCGTTTGATAATGGTTTTTTTTTCGAAAATTATTTATCATTTCTCGGCCCTTTTATAAGGTTTTTTAAATTCATATATGTTTAATACGATGTTATCACGACGTTCGAAATTCGTATTTAAGTTATCACTACTTCTCGACGTTTTGAGATAGGTTTTCATGGGTTATTTTTCATTTTATTACCGGCCTTTTTTTCAAATTCAATATTTTTAATACGATACGATGTTCGAATTTGAGTTATCACTATTTAATGCGCTCAACTCGTGACGATTCCATCATAATATCACGTAGTTTGATGATGGTGTTTTCGGAAGGCATTTTTTCACAGAGATTTTCAAATTCTATATTTTTAATACGTTTTTACGACGGGCAAATTTTGAACTTGCATTATCACTATTTGATACGTTCGATTCATAATGATTCTATTGCAATTTCATAGCGTTTAATGATGGTTTTTATGGAGGTTATTAATCATTTTTTCGGCCCTTTTACATGGTTTTTCAAATACCGATATGATTAATACGATGTTCGAAAGTGAGTTATCGCTATTTGATGCGTTCGATTCGTGATGATTCTATCATAATTCCACGCCATTTTTGATAGGTATTTTTGGCAGTTATTTATAATTTTATTGGCCTTTTGCATGTTTTTTATATTTTTATAAGATATAAAATGGCGTTTAAATTTCAAATTTGAGTTATCACTTTTTAAGGTGTTCAATTATCGACGTTTCCATCACAATTGATGTCGTTTCCAGCAATTTCTACTTATTTTTTCTTATAATTTTTGTACGATGTTATTACAAGCGGGTTTTTCGATTTAAGGAGTCCTTTTAACATTCTTAATTTAGATCGATTCCACCGTAAATCCAAATCGATCATTTATGGATTATTTCCTCGTGGATTTTCGGATTTCGATGTAATTAATACGTCAATGGCTAACGAATTTTATATTTTAGTAATCACTTTTTTACGAGCTTGATTCCATCTTAAGTCCACATTAATTTTCGATCGTTTTTTCATTCACTTTGACATTGTTTTTTAAAATCCCGATATATTTAATATGTTATTATTAGGACATGCAACATTTTCGAAAATCGAGAATTTCGCTTATTTTAAAACTAATGTATAGAATGCGCGAATTTAACAGAGAAATTATTTTTAACGAAAAAATTTTAAACTTTGTATATTTTGGGTGTCTTAAAATTATGAAAATATTTGTGAACAAAGCCCTTTTTTGTGATAGGTGTAGCGTATCTACCACTACAAAAATACAATTCCAATTCACTAGTATATAAGACATATTAAATCGATTCTATATCGGAGTACCTTTTCATAGAAGAGAATGACATAGTCGATAACGACTCTTCCCACATTTGTGACTCGGACGTGATGTGAACATGCCTCCTTTGACAGAAACTTCCACTTCGATATGAATACGCCTATCTTTACAGTAACGCCCACTTCGATGGATGGTCCATATTGAATAGTTAACTTGCTACTTGTGACTACGACATTATCCAACTCTTCGCACCGTTGCTACCCAGTCTCGATCACACACAACGTCGGTATTTATGCACTCGACTGCTTAGGGTAACACAGGAATGACCACTACCGTGAACTTAATACAGCTCTCCCGGCTTCGCACAAAAACAGCCAGGAATCAACTAGTGATATCGATTTCTATCATAGATATAATTTTGGTGGGGGAGTATTGTTGTGTATCTACCTTTTCATAGATGAAGATTGACATAGTCGATAACTTCTATCCCTACTTAAAATTTACGAGTTTAGCTAGGTAAAATGCAGAGATGATTAAAAACAGCTTTTAAATTATTTGTTACTCATATGAAGTCTCAATTTTAGTTTAAAGCTGTATTTTAAGCTGTTTCAAGAGTTCTAGAATCTACAAATGTAAGCAACTACAATGGTTGACATTGTCGATATCTATTCCCCCCACATTGGTGACCCGGACGTGAGTTACGGTTCAAATAAATTGAAAGTCAGTTCACGCTTGCTGGAGTGACAACAGAGTCAACGAAATTTCACCATGTAGTTTCTGCTTTGCAACCGGAAGAATTAGCGATTATCAGTCCACCTGTAGATGAGCCTTTCACACCATTGAAAAAAAAAAAGATTGTGCGCTCAATATGCTGAATCTGAAGAACAGCGTTTAAGGGATTTAATTTCGGGAATGCAACTCAGCGACTGCTGTCCTTCAAGACTGCTTCTGGAAATGTGGAATAAAGTCGGTGCAAGAATTAACGATGAACTTCTTAAATCGTTTTTTGCAGAGGTTGCCCACTAATGTTCAGCAGATTTTGGAGACTTCCAACGATAACCTAGACAAGGTGGCAGAGATGGCCGATGGCATTATGACTACAACAACTAGCGGACAGTCAGTCAGCACAGTTGTGGGTTCGTCGGATTTGCGGTCTATGTTGACAGATATTATAGCTTGTCTCTCACAGTTGGAAGCTCCCACAAGTCAGAAACGTTCTGTTAGCCGAAACAAACACTTCCAACGCACATTGGTGACTCTGACATGATGTGACACACCTACCTTGACAGTAGCGCCCACTTCGATGGATGGTACAAATTGAACAGTTGACTTGCGACATTATCCACCTCCTCGCGCTCTTGCTACTCAGTCTCGATCGAGCACAACTTCGGCCTTTATATACTCGACTGCTAATGGCAACACAGGAGCGACTACAACCGTGAACTTAATACAGCTCTCACGATTAGCGGGGCCTCCCTGGCCGAGCGGTATCGCCGGTCCAAACGCTCTGTTAAGCGTGGAGGTAGCGGGTTCGAATCCCGCCGTAACCCTTGATGTATTCTTCGTGATGTCCTTCTCTGAATTGTTCTATCTGTATTTTCTACTTGACAATGACTTATAAGCCTATATTGAGCACACAAGTCAGCAAATGTATGTAATTTCAATGAACCAACCTCTCACGATTAGCACTCAAAAAGTACGGTGATCTTAATACAGCTCTCCCGGCTTCTCACGAAAACAGCAATGAATTAACTAGTGGTATTCGTTCATCGAATTCTATCACAGATACAATTCTGGTGAGGGAGTACTGCAGTGTATCTACCACTACAGAAATACAATTCCAATTCACTTGTATATAAGACATGTTAACTCGATTCTATGTTGGGGTACCTTTTCAGAGATGAAGGTTGACATTGTCGATAACGACTCTTCCAACAAGAATTTCTTGTTTTTTCATTCACTTGGACATTGTTTTTGAAAATCCCGATATATTTAATATGTTATTATTACGACATGCAACATTTTCGAAATTTGAGAATTTCGCTCATCTTAAAACTAATTTATAGAATGCGCGAATTTAACTGTGGAATTATTTTTAATTTAAATTTCATCTTTAAAAAAGATTCGATTATTAGAACGAAAAAAAATTAAAATTTTGTATATCTTGGATGTCTTAAAAGTTATATACAAATATTTGTGAACAATGCCCTTTTTTGTGATAGGTGCCCTTTTCAACTTCTAGTCCCCTACCTTTTTTAAGGTTTAGAATTAACACTGTATGTATATATATATAATATAATTAAATGCTTAAATATTTTCAAGCACGCTTAAGATTTTCAGTTACTAAATTATAATTGAAGATAGTAAAGCATTCCCTAAAAGCCTATTGTAGGCCAAGATGGCCACAGCTTGGAAAAATTTCTTATGTGGTGACTAGTGTAGTTTTGCAGGCTTTAATTTCACGTCGATTTTAGGAATTCAGTTGAAATCCAAAATATTTTATTTACAAATATTTTTGGTCAATGGTAATTGGTCAAAAAACTTGTTTCCTGAATCTTTTTCTGACAGGGTTTACACTATTTTGGAAAGTGACTACCTCGTTAAAGCTTCACAATTTTGTGACTAATGGTATGATTATATTTTATTTTACAACCATCGTTGAACAGCTGCACCTTTTTGGGTTTTCAACAACTAATGTTCAACTCTATAGCCTTGTAATTTTGAACTCAATCCAGAAGACAAGGGAACTCCTGGATCAAGTATTGGCTTCGTAGTGGACTTCTTGATGGAACTATCCCACATTTGCGTTACATGGAGAGGAAAACCACCCACGGTTAGCCAGACGGCAAAGGGACTCTAATCCATTATCCGTCTACCACTGAGGATATTTTACGTCGGTACTGTAGTCTGTGCAAGCCGGAGCGGAATTTGAATTGACCAGCCAGCGCTGGGATTCAAACCCTGTTCACCTCATTTGAAGGCAAACATTCTATCCCCTGAGCCATTAGTGCTCCAACGGCATGATTGTGGCTATGTGGTCAGAATTGTACTTAGGCCAACCTCTACTTTCCAGGCAAGCTGGTTAGTTCAGTAATCATCGAGCCATTGCTGCTTAGAATTGAAGATAAATTTCCAGAAAGTAATTGTTAAGATTCTGTTAAACTTAAATCAATACACAAAATTTAAGACATAAACAAAGATTTTATTTCTAAAAAATGAGCATTCACTATTAAATTGCAAACAGTTATGATTTCAGGACACAGCAAGATTTAAAGAGGACAACAATTCTTCATAAAAGGATTTTCCCCTGTTTAAATTATATTTTATAGCATCCTGAAATCAAACAAAATTGATAATAAATCAAAAGTTTATAAAAACACATAATTTAGTAAGTAGCAACAAAAACCTAATGAAAAATATTCATGTGCAAATGATGCTAATCAGTTAAATTTTTGCTTAACTTTTATTTTCATTTTGATTGTACCAAAAAAAGTTTAGTTCTTTTCAAACAAATAATTTTGGAGCTATTGATAACCAACAAAAAAATTTTGCTTATTTTTATAACTGATTTCTTCAAATTAATCTGTTTCAATTTTTAGAAACAGCATTAACATTTTTCTGAAATGTGTGTCATTTCATTATTCAATGTCTTTTGCAAGCAAAGAAGGTTAACAAGAATTAGTTATTTCATTACTAATTACATGTTTTATTAAGTACAGGTGGCTGG